>NC_053487.1:24515737-24588359 GCF_015227805.2 Hirundo rustica | reverse complement strand
GCCTCAATACCAGCTTTAAGCTTACCTCACTAGAAAAAACCCTTTCATCTGTATGTGAATGTAGAAAAGGGGGTAGCTCATGGAGTTCTGGTCCAGGAGTGGGGAGGAGTAAAGAGACCAGTAGCTTATTAATCAAAGATGTTGGACCCAGTGAGCCACAGCTGGCCAGTATGTATTCAAGCTATAGCCGCTACTGCAATCCTGGTAGAAGAAAGTCGTAAACTTACTTTTGGAGGTAAACTAATTGTGTGCACACCTCATGCGGTTCGAAATGTGTTAAATCAGAAAGCTGAAAAATGGTTGACAGACTCTAGAATGTTAAAATATGAAGCAATCTTGATAGATAGTGATGATCTGACATTAGAAGTAAACAGGAGTTTAAATCCAGCTCAATTCTTATATGGAGAACCAGCAGATAACCTAATACATAATTGTTTAGAAATTATCCAATACCAAACAAAAGTTCAAGGGGATCTTGAAGAACAAGCCCTTTCAGAAGGGGAAATAATCTATGTGGATGGTTCCTCCAGATGTCTACAAGGAAAAAGAATGTCAGGGTATGCAGTAGTTGATGGAAAAAACATGCAAACTATTGAAAAAGAAAAATTGCCTTCAAACTGGTCAGCTCGAACTTGTGAATCATATGCTCTAAAAAAGGCACTGGAATATTTAGCACACAAGAAAGGAACTATATATACTGATTCGAGGTATGCTTTTGGAGTAGTATATACTTTTGGAAAAATTTGGGAAGAAAGAGGATTACTTAACTCAAGAGGAAAAGGATTAGTACATGAGGGACTCATTTTAGAGATTTTAGAGGCATTAAAACTACCTGAAGAAATAGCTATAGTACACATTAAGGGACACCAAAGAGGAGTGACCCCAGAAATAAGAGGAAATAATTTAGCAGATCAGGAAGCTAAGGATGCAGCAGAAAATGGAGCTGAAAGAGTTATGTTAATATTAACTCCAAATGAGGAAAAATTGGAAATCCCAAAGTTTAGTGAAGCAGAGAAAAAAGAATTAAACAAGATAGGAGGAGAACAGGCTGAATCAGGGAAATGGAAACTTCCTGATGGAAGACAATTACTTAACAAAATACTGGCTAGAAAAATATTAGAAGACATGCATCAGAAAACCCACTGGGGTACTCAGGCTTTGTGTGATCATTTTTTAAGGAACTATGGATGCATTGGGATTTTTGGAGTAGCAAAGCAAGTAACTGAAAAATGTATAACTTGCCAAAGGATAAACAAAAAGGTGATGAGAAAAACAACATTAGGAGGTCGTGAGTTAGCTCTTCGACCATTTCAAAGTATCCAAGAAGATTTTACTGAACTTCCTCAAGTACAAAGATGGAAGTATTTATTAGTAATGACAGACCATCTAACTCATTGGGTAGAAGCAGTTCCCACTACCAAGGCCTCAGCCAACATAGTAAGTAAAACCCTTTTAGAACAGATTATTCCCAGATACAGAATGGTTAATAGAATAGACTCAGACAGAAGAACGCATTTTACGTCAAAAGTGTTACAACAAATAATTCAATCTTTAGGGATAAAATGGGAGCTGCATACCCCATGGCATCTACAGAGCTCTGGTCATGTAGAAAGGATGAACCAGACTTTAAAGAGAACTTTGACCAAGTTAATAGTTGAAACCCAAATGTCATGGGTACAATGCCTACCTTTGGCCTTATTGAGGATCCGAACACAACCCAGGTCACACCTGGGAGTGTCACCCTATGAAATTATGTTTGGGTTACCCTTTTTAACCACCCAACATGAAAATGCTACCTATGAGGTAGGGGAAATGAGTGTTAAAACATACGTTAACACCATTGCGAAAACTTTTGAAAACTTATGGTTGAAAGGAATAATCCCTCAAACCACACCTTTAGACTTTAAAATCCATAATGTTCATCCAGGGGAATGGGTGCTAGTGAAAACCTGGAAAGAACAATCTTTAACTCCCCAATAGGAAGGTGCTTTTCAGGTATTGCTGATGACCGAGGCTGCGATCCAGACCAAGGAACGAGGGTGGATCCACGCCAGCAGAATCAAAGGACCTGTGGAAGAACCTAAGGAGTGGACGATTACATCTGAACCGGGTGATACAAAATTGACTCTTAAACGGGGACTGGGTGGTAATGAACTGGGAAGACCCAAATGGACCAAGAAACATACCCAGGATCACACCTAATTGGGAGATAAGGCCAAGCTTATATCAGTGGTTTCAAGTACCGCCTGGACAAGTTTTGAGACGCCTCCGATACCCTCCTTGGGGAGGAATATTTCCACTCCAAACAGGAGGATCAGGACTGTTTTGGACAGAGAACTCTTGTATTCGCACCTTAGCCTGTGATTTATGCAAAAGAGAAGAGGAGTTGCAACTTCCATCAGTGCCAGACCAAATACCCTGTTTGATCCACCCAAATACCAGACATGCTAGCTGAGTTAAATGTAAATGTTTAGATTGTAGGAAGAATTGGTATTGTAGTTCACACAAGCGATGCTCTCGTTGCAAGAAGTGTCAAGGGCCAAATGGATCTCCTATCCAGGTAGAATTCGAAGAAACTGAAATAAAAACTTTGTTTTGTGGATGGGAATTATTAGTGCCTGTTGAATGGGAGATACCTGAAGAATGGTGGGAAACGACAGTTAAGGAGTGTCAGAAACGATTTGTCTAGAAATTAGCTAAGAGGAAGTGACAAGGAAATAGAGGGCAAGACCAGATTGGCCTCTGTATTCGCCACCAAGAAGATCAAATATACCTGCTGTGGGTTGCAACCCCATAGGCATGGGAGGTGGGAGTATAAGCCATACTGGACCTCTGATACTCCTTTTTCTGTCACTCAATTTTTGTCTTTTCCCTTTTGGGATATCGACAAGGCCATGCTACAGATGTTACCAAAAGCTGTACATGGAAAGACACTGAGGTTCTTTTTTTCATTTCTCACACTCATGTCAACAGTCACTGTTATAACCCATCCAAATGAGGCAATTGCATACATAAAGGGAAAAAGTACTGGATTGCAGAGAACTTAGGAACAAGTGGTAGCAGGATGGGAAGTCAATGCCCAAAAGAGGAGAGATGGATTTGTTTTACCTACATTACTGGGAAAAAAAGCATCAGATTTGGTAAAAGAGCAGTTGATAAGCAAAAAGGCTAAGTCAGTACAACCACCTAAACCTGTGCCAATTTCAATCAACGATTTGTATACAAAACTTGAACAGCAATTAGAAAAAGAAATAAATATCTCAAGGATGGGTAAAAATCAGTTTGTAGAATTGGGGGAAAGAATAAGTAGGGAACTTAACATAACCAATTGTTGGGTCTGTGGAGGGGCTTTGATGTCAGAAGAATGGCCACGGAAAGGCAGCAGCTTAGGCCCAATTGAGCTTCTAAAATGGAACCAAGCAAGTACAAGTGGAGAAAACAGACCAGAAGGGTGGATTTTAAGCTCAACAGTGATAGGGGAAGAATGTCTCTGGTGCACTGGGAAAAGGTTCCTTTATGAAATAGGAAAAACACCCTGTAAAAGATATAAGGTTAGTAATGGAACTTCTGTATGGTGGGTCCCAGTAGAACCAACCGTGTATTGGACCCAAGAAAAAGCAAAAAAAGTGAATTGTAAGTATGATAACAAAATAAAACTTTTTCAATGTAATGATACAGGTAAAAATCCTTACTATGGCATCCCAGAAATTTCCAGATTTTGTGAGAATATAGATCAACAAAAATTTGACTATTGGAAAGCTCCAGATGGCTTATTTTGGATATGTGGAAAAAGAGCATACCCAAAACTCCCCTCCCAGTTGAAAGGGAGCTGTACTCTGGGAATTATACAGCCAGGAGTTTTACTTTTACCAGGACCTGATGGGGATCAATTAAGGATACCAGTTTATGAGGATCTAAAGAGAAACAAAAGAGAATTGATTGGAGGATTCCAAAAATGGGGAGATGAGGAATGGCCCCCTGAACGCATACTGGAAACATATGGGCCAGCCACCTGGGCACAAGATGGGAGTTTGGGATATCGAACCCCAATTTATATGCTAAATCGTATTATAAGACTTCAAGCTGCTGTAGAGATAATAACGAACAAAACTGGTCAGGCAATGGAATTAATATCAAGGCAACAAACCCAAACAAGAGCGGCTGTGTATCAGAATAGGTTGGCTTTAGACTATTTGTTAGCTGAAGAAGGGGGTGTTTGTGGAAAGTTCAATACATCAGATTGTTGTTTAAAAATAGATGACAATGGAGATGCCATCCTGGACATAGTCAATGATATCAGAAAAATCGCCCACGTACCAGTTCAAAAGTGGGAATCAATGCTAAATATTAGCTGGTGGGATAATGTGTTGGGAGTAGAATGGTGAAAGAAGTTAGGCTTCTTCCTTTTATGCACTACAGCTGTGTGGTGGTGCAGAACTGTTTTATGAGGTTTTTATAAGAAGTTTATGTTATGGTTCATTTCACTGTATCCCCAGTTCTGTATCCCTTTTGTGTTGTCTGTATAATAAGGTGTTTTGTGTCAGTCCTCCCACTCCTCACCTGACTTGTAACATCCCCTCTGCCCCCACCCCCCTCTCTGGGGC
Source organism: Hirundo rustica (assembly GCF_015227805.2). Taxonomy (NCBI): domain Eukaryota; kingdom Metazoa; phylum Chordata; class Aves; order Passeriformes; family Hirundinidae; genus Hirundo; species Hirundo rustica. Next base: position 24,583,755 of record NC_053487.1, on the reverse strand, counting down.
AGCTTGTCTATCACTTTGAGGAGCCCTCCCAGGTTGTGAAATCTCAGGGAGAGGGCTTCAGGTGATAGGCCCCCTGGGGGGAATTCCTTTAGCTCTGGATATTAGTGGTCCGAGGCTTGGGGGTGGGCATACCTTGTTACCCCCTGAATCCCCTGATTTGTTGTCTTGTAGTATCCTCCCTGGAACCCCTCCCCTGCTTATAAGGGGTAGGAGGGAGGAAAAAAACTCTCAGCCTCTCAGCCGCTCAGCTCGCAGCCCGGAGCACTCTCTCTGCTCCTCAGCTCTTGAGCTAATAAACATCTTTTAACCTGCTAAGCTGAGAGCCAGCCTTTTCTCTTCTGCTGCTGTTGGCTGTCACAACACTATCGGGTCCAGCTGCTAAGCCGGGAAGCCGAAATGAACTGGGACCTTCTGTGGCTGTGTTGACTCGAGCTAGCCGGAGGTCAGCCCCCGCCCGGTGCGGGACAGAACCAGACTCAGAGCTGGTCTAATATTTCTTCCTTGTTTGATCCCCTGTTTCATTCGGCTCATCACCAGTGTAGTACAAAGCATGCAATTAGTGAACATTGACCAAAAGTTGCCTACAACAACACCACAAAGGATTATGGTGTTAATGAAACAAAATAATATAGAAGACCCCTTCAAAGAAGCGAGATTGATTTGTGAAAAAAATGAGCGAATAATGAAGGCTAGAAAATGATGAATATTGCTCGAGCCAAATTAATTATAAAAAGAAAGAGGGAGTGTGGTGGTGTGAGAATTGTTTTTATTAAGTTATTAAGTTATTTTTGTAAGATTTTCAAGTTATTTTTATAATGGTTGAGTCCACTGTATACCCCTGTGTTCTGCATTGGTTTTCCCTTCTGAGTTAGGTTTTTAGTCTACTGTATAACCAGACGTTTTCTGTCATTCATTTCTTCCCTGCACCTGTCGCTGTCAATCCCCCCCCTCTCTCCTCGTGGTCGCCCTGTCTGTCACTCGGAGACCCTTCCCTGGCTTCTAGAAAACTCCGGGAGGGGTGTCGAGTGATAGGCTGGGGCCCGGGAAACCCCCTCCCATCATTTTGTGGTTGGTCCCCAGTTTTAGGGTTCACACCCCCAGTTAACCCCCCGATTCCTGTGACTGGCTGACCAGTTGTCGCCACCCCCGTTTCCACCCACCCTTAAAAACTGCCACGCGCCTGCCCTCGGGGTCTCTCCTGGGCAGCAGGTTGCAGCGTGCTGAGCCCTGTGCTCCCTCTGCCTCAATAAACCTACGTTACATCCTGCTTGGAAGAGTCCGCCTTTCACTTAGCTGCCGGGGTCGCTTACGTCATCTACGTGCCCGTCGCTGGCGGTGGGATCCAAGTTCCTACAGGGAGGAAGCGGCGCGCTTAGCCTGTCGTTCCGACCTTACCACGCTGCCGCAGTGAGACACTGAGCTAGCCTGTGGCTGCGCTGGTCAGCGCGATTTCTGGACACTGTGACAAGGGAGGATTGTGAAAAGTGCATATTATATGGCTCTACGCAAGATATTTACTATATGTATTATGTTGTATTGATTGTTAATGTTGTATTAATATTTTGATGGTATGGTAAATGTAGTTTTGAAGTTAAAATGTAGTTTTTATGTACCAACCACAAGAAAACATAAATCTTTCAGAGAAAAAAGAATTTACTACTTCCTTATCAGAAGAGACCAACTTCTCCTGCCTTGCTCAGCCCTGAAGACGCCATAGAGATTAAAGGAAAAAAGTGATACTAACCAGAGACAATTCTTTGTGTGAATGGAATTTATGCATCATGTATGAAATGTATGAATATTCAACAGGCTATTGCTTTTAAGAGAGAATCCTTTGTTAACAGGGGTCCTTCTTCGGAGCTTTTTTGCTCGGGGAGGCACCCAGATGTCTGTAACTTTGTTTTTATTGTCTCGTATTGTCCAAACCCTAATTGTTCAATTTTTTTACTCTAATTCTATTTTTATAACCATCTTATTTACTATTAAACTTTCAAAATTTTAAAAACAAGTGATTGGCATTTTTCACAATAATGAAGACAAATGGCTCCTGAATGGGACCCTGAATCATACTTTGTTGCAGCTAATGTTTTTAAGAAGCGAGGGCAAATGGAATGAGGTAATGTATGGTAATATGGTTTTTTTCTTGAGAGGGAAACCAGAGTGGCAGACAGGATATGGGATAAATTTACCCCCACAAGATCCCTTAGTTTTGGCCCTAGAAAAGGATGAAGGTAAAAGAAAAATGAGGTGTTGTTCTTCATGTAGTATAGGTCAGAGATGTCAAGCTGAGAGAGAAGATAGTGAGGTTGGTCTTTTAGAGTTACAATCTAATCTCCTCACTAGATCAGATCAGCCCCAGGGCCCCTCAATTATCACCTAGTAGTAGTAGATTAGAAAGTGAGAACGGAGATGACTCAGATGACCCAAATGAGGGAACAAGCTCAGGGACTCAGGTAACCTCTCAGCTCACACTAGACACAAGAGTAAAAAGGTTTTCTCCTTTGAGAAGTGGTAGGTCCCATGGGAAATTCCATGAGAGTAAAACTACCTTTTTCAACTAGTGATAGGAACAGTTGGAGAGATGAGGTTAAAAAATTCAGGGAAGATCCCAGTAAAGTGGCAAAACTATTTGAGTTGATGGTCAAGAACCAGGACCCAGATTGGGGTGATATCGAGTTAATGCTGATGGAATTAACAGAAACTGAAAGAGAATTAGTGACTAAACCAGCTAAAGCACATGTGCAGAGACAAATTGCTGGTGGAGCCCTATAGGGTAACATGGACATGCTATTCCCTACCACAAATCCTCTGTGGGATCCAAACAATCAGGGCGAATATGCCTCCCTAACCAGATACTGGTAGTCAAATTTGGATTAGAGAATGCCAGTCTGAAAGCAGTAAATTGGGCATTAATGTATAATGTTAAACAGAGACAGCATGCGTCTCCTACTGACTTTGTAGATAGGCTCCAAGCAGCAATGCTAAAGTTTACAACCCTTGATCCTGCTTCAGAAATGGGGAAGTAGGAGTTAGTATCCTTGATGCTAGAACAGTCCAGTCTAGACATCAGACAGAAACTACAGAAATTAAGAGCCAGATAATAGAAACTTGGAGGTATTAATGGGAGAAGCCTGGAGGGTATATAACAACTGAGACAAGCAAGAGAAGAAAAAACTCACAGGGGCCATAGTAGCAGCTCTAGAGCAACATCAAGAAGGAGGATATGGTTGGGGACAAGGCAAAGGCAGAGGTAGAGGTGGAAAAGTAGAGGCAGTTCAAATCAATCCCAAGGGAGGCTAGGGCCAAATCACTGTGGTTGCTGTCCTGATTTATAGAACAATACATAGGAAACTGTTGTTGCCACAGTAGATAACATCTGATTTACAGAACAATACTACAGGAAACTGTTGATGCCACAGTAGATAACAGTGAGTGACAGGGACCAGCAGATCTTACCCTAGTGGACCCACTGGTTAACATACAGCTAGGGGATAGCAGAAAAGTAGAACTTATAGTTGATACTGGGGCCACATTTTCAGTTTTGAATCAGGCACTGATGCTGAGGAGTGAAAAACATATTCAAGTAATGGGAGCTACGGGCCAACTAGAAAATGCATTTTTCCTAAAACCACTTCATTACAAAATTGGGAAAAGAATGGGAATTCGTCAATTCCTGTATTTGCCAAACTCTCCCAAATCATTACTGGGAAGATACTTGCTTGAAAATTTAGAAGCAACCATTGAATTCAAAGAGGGAAAAATTAAAGTACCTGAAGAAAAATTAATTTTAGTGTTAGGATTAGCAGTTAAATCAGCCCCAACAGACAGTAACATTCATTTTGAGCTGATATTGAGTATACCCAGGTGTATGGGATACTGAAACCCCAGGAAGGTCAAAGTTAGCAGAACCCTTTAAAATTGAGCTACAGACAGGCAGTAGACCAGTAGTTAGGAAACAGCATTCTTTGAGATTAGAAGACAAAAAGGGAATAGAACCCATTACTGACAGGTTTTTAAATTTAGGGTTATTGAAGGAATGTGAATCCGAATTTAATACTCCAATATTACCAGTGAAAAAGCCTGGTGGGACGTATAGGCTGTTACAGGACTTACAAGCAATTAATTCAATAACTAAAAGTATTCACCCAGTAGTTGCTAATCCCTACACCTTGTTAACAAAATTACGAGAAGAATTAGTATGGTTTTCAGTTATAGATCTTAAGGACACCTTCTTCTGCCTACCACTTGCAGAAGGAAGTCAGAGAATATTTTATTTTGAATGGAAAAACCCTAGTACAGGTAGAAGGAACCAACTTACCTGGACAGCCTTGCATCAAGGATTTAAAAATAGCTCCACAATCTTTGGAAACTAATTGGATAAAGGACTGGAGCAGTGGCAGTCTCTGCCTGGAGAATGAGTACTTTTGCAATACATAGACGATTTATTAATAGCCACCAAAACTACCAAAGTTTGTCTTGAATGGACAGTAAGTCTTTTGCATTTTCTTGGATTAAATGGTTATTGAGTGTCTCAACAGGAAGCTCAACTTGTGCAACAAGTAACCTACCTCAAGTACAAAGTCTCAGGAAGATAGCAATCTCTAGGAACAGTGTGCAAAGAAGAAATTTGCCAGACACCTAAACCACAGACTCTAAGGGAATTTCGCACTTTCCTTGGGATGAAAGGTTGGTGCCGATTGTGGATTTATACCTATAGATTAATTGTAAAACCTTTATATCAATTCGTTGCAACTGACAAGTAGTTCCCTGATATGGACTCCTGAAGCTGAGAGAGCATTCAAGAACCTGAAGTGTGAGCTAATGAGGGCTCCAGCACTAAGACTCCCCAATGTGAGTAAACGTTTTTGGTTGTTTTCTCATGAGTGACAAGGGATAACGTTGGGAGTCCTGGCCCAGCCTTTGGGCCTGTGTAAAAGAGCAGTAGATTATTTTTCTAAACAACTTACCATGAGTAAGGGCTGGCTTGCCTGCCTCAGAGCAGTTGCAGCAGTTATCCTCAACATTGGAGAAACCAGAAAATTTACACTGGGACAAAAAAATGACCATACTAGTGTCACATACAGTATCAGGTGTCCTAGAACAGAAGGGAAAGAACTGGCTCTCTTCCTCAAGGTTTTTAAAATATCAGGCAATTTTGGCTGAATCAGATGATATTGAAATTCAAGTAACCAACATTGTTAACCCAGCTTCTTTCCCGCAAGGGAAATCCATGACTGAGCCTGTAGTGCATGACTGCTTAGAAACCATTGAAGCTGTGTACTCTAGCTGCCCTGACGTAAAAGCAGAAACTCTATCAGATGCAATAGATTGGTTTACTGATGGCAGCAGCTTTGTAAGACAACAGGAATGAATGGCAGGGAACACTGTGACTACTATCTCTGAGGTAATCGAGTCAAACCCACTACCAGCAGTAACCTCGAAACAAAAGGCTGAGCTGATAGCTCTCACTCAAGCATTAGAACTGGCAATAGGAAGGAAATTTAATATTTGGACTGATTCTAAATATGCTTTTGGAATTGTTCATGCCTGTGGTGGTGTGAGAATTGTTTTTATTAAGTTATTAAGTTATTTTTGTAAGATTTTTAAGTTATTTTATAATGGTTTAGCTCACTGTATACCCCTGTGTTCTGCATTGGTTTTCCCTTCTGCATTGGTTGTTTTGTCTATTGTAAAACCAGACGTTTTCTGTCATTCATCCCTTCCCTGCACCTGTCGCTGTCAATCCCCCCCCCCCCTCCTCGTGGTAGCCTGCCTGCCACTCAGAGACCCTTCCCGGGCTTCTAGAAAACTCCGGGAAGGGTGCCGAGTGATAGGCTGGGGCCCGGGAGACCCCCTCCCATCATTTTGTGGTTGGTCCCCAGTTCCATGGTTCACACCCCCGGTTAACCCCCCGATTCCTGTGACTGGCTGACCGGTTGTCGCCACCCCTATTTCCACCCCCCCTTAAAACCTGCCGCGTGCCTGGCCTCAGGGTCTCTCCTGGGCAGCCGGTGCAGCGTGCAGCAATAAACCTACGTTGCATCCTGCTCGAGAGAGTCCGCCTTTCATTCAGTTGCCGAGGTCGCTTACATCATCAACGTGCCCGTCGCTGAGGGTGGGATCCAAGATCCCACAGAGAGGAAGCGGCGCGCTTCGTCCGCCGCTCTGATCATACCACATTGCCACAGTGAAACTGAGCTAGCCTGTGGTCACGCGGGTCAGCGCGAATTGGACACTGTGACACATGCCCACAGAGCTATATGATGCTGTCGCTGTGTAGTCAGAGACAGGGACACCACATTAACACTCTGAGATCATGCAGCAACAGCACCATTTATTGTCTGGCACCTCCTTTTATAGAGCTTTCAAATTTCCTGCACTTACAGACATGATTGGTCAAGGGTCTCAACTCCATCTAGCTCACCGGCCAATGATATGGGTGTATCCATGCTTCAAAGGGGTTGGCTGAGGTCCTCTGTCTGGGTTTGAATCCGACCTATTGTTGTGTGGAGGGACTTGTTTACTTCAAGCTAGGCTGGTCGAGCTGGTATCTGCTAAGCCAAATGATCTGTGCAGATATAGTCCAGCTATATCTGTCACAGTTCCCCCTTTCAGTTTTAATAAAAATGCAAAATGTTCTCTATTATCTTACCTGCAAAGGCCCTTTGCAGTTAAGATGACAGGACAGCATGATGACACATATGATTCTACTGAACTCGACAATCCTAGCTTCTCCCAGCCAGTGATGCATCCCACATATCATTGAAAATGTTACATCCATTCCCAGGAGCTGTCAGGCAGGACTACCAACAATACAAGCTTTCAAATTGGCACACCGCAGGCTTATTACTCAGAAGTTACAAACTTACTACTTAACTCTATGAACAAGAAACATTTCAACCTTAGAACCATGGTGAAGCAAGGGGGTTAAGAGTTAAGGGGTGATTAATCAGGGGTAACAGTCTGGACGATGTATCTCACTTAACATTTACTGTGCTTGCAAAGGCTGGCAAGGCCATTGCTTGCAAAAGCAGGATGAAAAGAATGCAAGGCTAGCGGATAAGAAAGAAACTACCTGCGTGAGGCGGGGATAAAAAAGACTGTTAGGACTAAGACTAGCCTTGCGGCTTGAACTGTGACCTAGAAGCCAGTGAGCATGTGCAAGAGGACTAGGTGAAAAGTTCAAACCCGAAGAAGACTTGTATTTCTTCATCATGAAGACCACCGATGACTACCAGAGGGCACTGCGCAAGTGCAAAAGGACTAATAAGTTCATTTTAATACGAAGCAAGGCTAGGCAGAGCTAGGCAATAGATATGTATAGACAACTCAATGCATATGCAACATTTTAGAGAATAGGTAGAGAAAGGTGACTCTTTGAAGTTGCGCATGCCTTTGGGAGGTATCCCGCATCGTGCCTGGGGCCGATAAAAATACATACCTACTATCCAACTAACTTCTATTATTTGTGGAGTCTTTTTTTCCACATATCAGAGGTGAAAAGTTCAAACCTGAGGAAGACTTGTCTTACTTCGTCATGAAGACCACCAGAAAGACTGTTAAGCTCATTTTAATACAAAGCGAGGCTAGGTGGGGCTAGGTAATGAATATGTATAGGTGTACTTAATGTAACTTAATGCATATGCAGCATTTTGGAGAAGAAACAGAGAGAGATGAGTCCTTAGAGTTTTGCATGCTTTAGGAGGAACAATCCCCCTTGTGCCCCAGCACTGAATTAACATAGCTACTTTACAACTCTAACAGGTTGTGGAGTCATTTGGCAACCACGGCAGCACCGGCTGTGCTCAGCTGCAGGAGCAGCAGAGGGGCAAACTTCCTGAGGTGTGCTCCAGGATCTTCCCAAGAGGAACTCTGCTCCTTGGTTCGCTCACTGCGGAGGTAGACAACAACCTGCTGACACTGTGGACAAACGATATGTTTTTGACTCTAAGTAGCCTATAAGTAGTACACTTGGCCAGGGCTGCTAATAAGCCACGAGAGACATCCCGCGCATAGTGCTTACCCTGTGTAGGTAAAGTCTGGGCTTGCAAGCAACCAATACTGAGGGGGTTCTGTGCCGGCAGAGAGATCCACTGGTTGATAAAGCAGCTGGCAGAGAGAGATAAGGAATTCACTGTCGATTGTGTGACCACTAGCACTTCTGGGGGTTAAGTGAATCCTTTTATTACTGCTCTTGTGGTTGTGTGAGTGCTGAGTGCAGATGTTTTGGTTGTGTGAGTGATTGAGATGTGCCTCGGTGCGAGCCGGATTTGGGGCTCTGCCTGTGTTTCCATCCCCAGGCGGCTGAGTGGGGGTATTGAAGTACGGATAAAGTGGATGAGAGTGTGTTGTGTTTGAATGCAGTGATTTGTGTGTGTTTTAACTGTGGCTAGATGAGTGGAAGGAACTCCTCTCCCTCAGTGGTTTGGACTTGATCCTTGGGAGTTTGTGAATCCAGCATATTACTGGATAGAAAGAGGAAACAAATGGGTTTATTTAGAAGGGGTATATAAGACCTCCGCAGGAGAGCTGGTAGCCTTGGACTGGGAGCAACCTGTAGTAGAAAATCTGAATATTTCAAAAGAGATGAATGGGATAGCTTGTTTTTGTGGTAATTTTAGAGCTTTTGGCTTAAGAGGGTGGCATCTCATGTGGGTGTTGATCCAGTGTAAGGTTTGTGCGGGGCATTGGTATTACTCTTCTGCTAGATGACAGAGCGTGTGTACCCAGTCTGAGCAGGAACAACCAAGCAGGAGCTTTAGCCAAATAGACTTTGAACCTGAGATTTTAAGGCTTGCATGTGGAAAATCATATTTAGTTGCTGAAACTTGGGGTGTGCAAGAGGAAGACTGGGAGAAGACTGTGATAGCCCGTGAAAGAAGGTTTGGGTGAAAGCGAGACAAGGTGAGGAGAAGGAGATAATGGGAACTGGCCAGAGCAAGGAAATTTCTAAAGCTAGTCCTCTGGGTTGCATCCTGGCACACTGGAAGGACATTGTGGGTTCTGGGGGTACGGAGAACAAATGGAATCTTATCAAGTATTGCAATTAGTGGTGGCTTCTGTATCGATTGGAAGATGTAGCAAGGTGGCCACCTACTGGAACTTTAGAATACAACACCTTATTACAGTTAATGTTTTTAGAGTGAGAAGGGAAAGTGGGACGAAGTTTGGTATGTGGATATGTTTTTCTCCCTTTGTAACCATCCTGAATGGCATAGATATTGTGGAATGAGAGCCCCATCCAATCCCCTTGTGATAGCCCTTGAAAAGGACCGCAAAGCCAATAAGGAGAAGTGTAGCAGGATTTTTGGAGACAGACACAGAGAGGCCTGACAATGCTGGGAAAGTTCTGTTGTTTTAGCACTGTCAAGGACGATGAGCCTGAGAACCAGGACACTGAGCCTGAGAACCAGCTTTTCCCTCAACAAAGTGTAAACAGGTAACTGCAAAGGAATGCTTATGCAGATAACACTAGCCAATAGCGAGTAGTAAAATGCCGTGTGAACATCTTGTGCACTAGAATGATATATGTATAAAAGAACCCTGTGTACTTTCAATAAATGGAGCATTCACCACTACTTCTGTGAAGAAGGTGTTTGACTCTGGCTGTTCCCCGTGTTTTTGTTTTTGTTTTTGCTTTGTTTTTCTTTCTTTTCAAAAATCACCTTCAATTGGCACCCGAACAGGGACCTTGGGGTGACGACCCGGAGGAGAAATTAGCAGTGGGATGCTGAGTGGTTGGACGCTGAACTCGCATTGAGCTGAGACCTCCGGAAAATAGCGGTCAGACGCTGATCTGCCGAGAGATGCATCAGCATTGAGGCAGAAGCTCACCGTCCTTACAAAGAGTGCGAGGCTGAGCTGGTAAGGGGAACAGGGGGCAGTTTCTTGAAAAAAGGTGGAAGGCTTCGAGTACTCACTTCCCTGCCCCATTGACAAGGAAGCATGGAATGCAAATTTGCTGCCGCATTGAAGTTATTTATTATTATACTCTCTGAGAGAGGAAAAACAGTAGCAGAAAAAGTACTGCAAAAGCTGATTAACTGGGCGCGGGGAAATGGACATTTAACAACTCCGCGGCACTGCGAAGTCAGGGAAGTGCCGCGGGGCCCCTGCCACGCCCTCTGGCCGCCTCCGGCGCCCCAGCACCGTCGCTGGCCGATGCCCGGCTCGCCGCTCCCGGCCCGCGGACCGCCCCCGTCTCTCCGCGGCAGCGGCTCCATCGTGCTCGCCGCCCCGCAGCAACAGGCAGGACGAGGAGAAAGCGGCCCCCGGAGGTCCACACCGCCCCCCCCGCAGCCGCCGCCACCATGGGCCGGGGCCGGGGCCGCCGTCGCTCCCACAATGCATGCGCAAAGTTCCCCCCTTTCTCGGCTGTGCCCGAAGAGACACCGGTCGACCAAGAGAGGGAAACCAATGACCCCTGCTGTCAACCACCTTCCCCCGACAATGTTCCGCTGTCGGACGAATTAGAGGAGGACCCCAGTGATGGAGCAGAACCCCCGACAGAACCCACGATTGGTTTAAAAGAACTGACTGATCAAATTCAGGCAGTGATGCAACGCCTGGATGAGCGAGGGCAAGCAGCAACTAAGCTGCTGCTGGAAAAAGCCCAAGAACTATCTACAATAAATGCTAAAATTCAGGAGGAGCCAGCATCGTTTAGCTCCCAGTTAACTCCAATGCAACAATTGCTAGAACAAACTGCAGAAAGCAGTTTCCAGGCAACACCTTTGTCTGCCCTCACCCCCCCACCCCCCCCGTGACTCGATGGTCCAAAATTATAGGTGATGTTATACTAGAAGGACAGTGGGAACCCGCAGGACACATGGCATGTCCTGTAGCATGTCCTGTCGTGTTCAGAGATGGCAATCCTGTGTGTGAGCAGCATGAATGGAAAATCTTGCAACAGGCAAAAAAAACACAGTAAAAGAGCACAGCTTGAAATCTGAAAAGTGCTCGAACAATGTTAGATTGGATTCATACTGCAGATATCAATTCTCCAACCTGGACTGCCCCCAATCTGATCACCATCATCAAACTGTTAATAATATATTTACAACTTTGTTATTAGTATGTTACTGCTCAACAGCTTCAAAGGCAGGCAACTTCCTGGACATTCATTGCTTGTGCCTGTGGCATTCCAGTCCCTGAATGCTACAGATGGAAAATAAGCAAGAATGACAAATAGCAGCACTCCATTAAGAGAGCTTTTTGATCATAGCTGTGATTCATTGTCCGCAGTCTTTGTGGTTTTAGAAACTTTTATTGTTGTGCAGCTGGACACCAACCCTGATTAGATGTTCTTCTGTTGTTTTGCTGTGACATTCATGTTTGACTGCACACACTGACAGACGTACTTCTCAGGAACACTGTGCTTTGGCATGATTGATGTGACTGAAATACAAATCTTCATAATAATCATGCATTTACTGGCAGTGATTGGAAGACCATCTTTTTAGAGATCTCAGATTCCAAGACTGAATATTCAGGTGCAGTTGGCAAAAATGGATCCACTTTAGCAGGAACAAGTGTCCTCTCACCTTTTCTTCATATTGGCTCCATGATTGCCTTGGCTGCAATGACCTACAAGAAATCTGCTGTGCAGCTCTTTGAGAGGCATCTCTGCCTCTACATCCTGACTTTTGGCTTTGTGGCTGCCAAGATCACAAATCAGCTGGTGGTTGCCCACATGACCAAGAGTGAAATGTATTTATATAACACAGCATTCATAGGCCCAGCATTGCTGTTCCTTGACCAAGCATTTTAACAGCTTTATTGATAAGTATATTGTCCTCTGGATTGCCCTGATCCTGTCCCTGTTTAACCTGCTCCGATACTATGTCAGCGTGTGCAGCCAGAATTGCTGCCCACCTGCACATCCACATGTTCCACATCAAGGGCTGCCCCGTGCCCTTGAACCATCACTAGGGATGGGAGCTGCCACAGAGGAATGGAAAAAGAGCTAGGTTTCTACAGGAATGGATGAAGACTTGTCAGAGACAAATGCTAAAAGCAGATGAGAACAAAGTAATTTATAATAATCAATGTTGTATTAACTTTTCTTCTTGTTATCAGTAACACTTCTTAACTAGTCTCCTGCCTGAGAAAGTGAATTCTGAGTTCACCCTAGTCAACTCTCCATGTAGTCAACTCTGTTGATTCCAAGCCTGGAAAAGCATGCAGGAAACAAATGCTCTGTCTTTGTAATTACTTTGATTATTAATTACTCTCTATATAGTGAATAGATCCCCACCAACTGGAGTTTCTAATGAAGTATAATTACAGCTGCAATCTGACTTGCTTTTAATTTTAACATTTCATCATCTCTTAGTGAAATACTTGTTTATTGTCCACTTGGAATTTATTTACTAAAGACTTAAGCTGGTGAAAACCCAAAGATATCTTACTAAGTTGTGTGGCTGCAGCAGCTGCCAAGTAAGAGCCAAGCTGGGGTGGTTTTTACTCGTGCATTGCTGACAAAGCGGTTTCATGCTGAACAGGGTCACAGTAAGCCTTCTGCATGCAGTGAACACCGCAAGCCCTCTGAAGATAAAAATCCAGATGGTCAGCTCCAGAGAAGATAAGAGGAACACTTCTGGCCAGAGCAGCTGATCTCAAATTCGTCCCAGACTGACAGATCTCCAAGAGCCCTGGAATCTGTCACTCTGAAACCTGCTGGTCAGCGATCAGGACACCTCTGAGGCGAATTCGACAACAGCTGCACCCAAGCCTTTGAGCTTTGCATCTGGACCACAATGGATACCGAGTAAATGGACTCGGCCAGCAAGGAAGGAAAAGAAGGAAGAAGGATCATCAAGTCCTTGCTGAGACAGGTGGTGGTTGAGGCCGCTGGTGAACAACACCCTCCTGACCCAGGCTGGGTTGTAGCGTGCATTTTTGATCACCAAGGCCCCTTGGGATCTTTGGAACTTTCCCAGGACTTGCATGAGTGGCAAGAAAAAGAGTGTCCTCACAGTCAGGAAGTAATAGTTATAGAAGTGAGCTGCGGAGTTTGTGGTGCACAATTTGAGAGAGAGACACCAAAGCTTTGGTGTGAGCGTGGTTTGTGTGAACATTGCTATAGTGGTACCCTTGGTGCCTTTTATCAAGCAGCACAGGTAGTGTTGAGAATACCTAACCCTGTTCCTGAAGATTTTGGTGGAGTAGCAGATTGGAGATTTGCGCAGACAGTGTGGGCCATTAAGAGAGAGAAATGGTAGGTCCGCATGGTAAGACGTTCTTGCGTGTTGCGTACCTTTTGCTCACGGTGTCAACAAGTGTTGCAGGATGTTCTCAACTAGCTCATCAATTTTCTAAGAGAGCTAATGTATGGGTGACATTTGCCAATGTGACTGGACAGGATTCTATTTGCCTTAGCCTGGCCAATCCCCAAGACCCATTCAGAACTTGTTTGATATGAACACCCCTTTAGAGCCCTCACAATTTTAAAGGTTATGTGAAAAATGAGACAATGCTCAATTTTACTGTGGCAAACAACACAGTGTGGTTGTCAGGTTTCACAGCTGCCCAGACTGATGAAGGCTGGCAGTGTAAAATTATAGAGCAACTTAATGGTACGCTTACTTCACCACCTGAAGAATTAGACCTCCTTGAATGTATGAATGCCAGCTCTACAAACAGAAGTGAGGGAGGTTGGGTGTCCTTTGAGCCCCCCACAGAGCAGAGTTAAAATATACATAGCCAGAAACAGGCTGCAATAAATTCAGCTTGACTATCTAGTAGCAGTGTACACCAACAACTTTATTCCAAATGTAATTTGATTGGCAAACCAAAGCGAAGCCTTCCACCAGGAACATTTTTTAATATGTGGGGACCGCGCTTGGAATGGAGTTCCAGCCAGCCCACATGAGGGCCGATGCTATTTAGGGAAGCTTGCCCTGTTTCACCCTAACATAACCACATTGATGACTTTAGCAAAAGTTACTCAGAGAAAACGTGCCATACATGAGTTGGACTGTACAGACATAAAAGATCCTAAATTCTAGTCCCAAGCTAGGACAGTGTTAACATCCATGTTTATACCAGGAGCAACAGCCACCAGAGCAATGACCACATTGAAGCAGATGGCATGCTGGACCAAATCAGAATTGAATTTAACTAGTCAAATTTTAGATGAGCTATCAGCGGATGTTACCAGTGTTAATCATGCTGTTTTACAAAACCGTGCTGCGATTGATTTTTGCTTTTAGTACATAACCAGAGGTGTGAAGAGTGAAGGAATGTGTTGAATTAACCTGTCCAACCATTCTGGGTCAATTCACAAAAATTGCAATTAATAAAGAACAAATTACATGATGTAAAAGAAAGTGATAATGTATTTAGAGATTAGTCAAGTAGCCTTAGGATTACAAGATAGCTGAAGTTTGTTATTAAACAAGTGTTTGTTATATTATTACTTATATTATTAGGATTATTAGTACTAAGCTGTGTAATGTCATGTATTAAGAATATGTTGCGTAAGACAATATCTAATGCTTAGCTTGTGCAAAAGAAAAAGGGGGAATTGTAGCGGGATTTTTGGAGACAGACACAGAGAGACCTGACAGTGCTGGGAAAGTTCTGTTGTTTTAGCACTGTCAAGGACGATGAGCCTGAGAACCAGGACACTGAGCCTGAGAACCAGCTTTTCCCTCAACAAAGTGTAAACAGGTAACTGCAAAGGAATGCTTATGCAGATAACACTAGCCAATAGCGAGTAGTAAAATGCCATGTGAACAGCTTATGCACAAGAATGATATATGTATATAAGAACCCTGTGTACCCTCTATAAATGGAGCATTCACCACTACTTCTGTGAAGAAGGTGTTTGACTCTGGCTGTTCCCTGTGTTTTTGTTTTTGTTTTGTTTTTCTTTCTTTTCAAAAATCACCTTCAGAGAAGCTTAAGCAGTGCTGCTCAGCTTGTAGCATTGGTCAAAGGTGTACAAAAGCAGATAAAGTATACTAAACGATCACACAGGAACAAGATCTAGCTGACTTGTTTAGGCCTCCCCCTGGAAGACAGGAGGAAGATGAAGACTCAGAACGAACACACATCAGCTCCAGCCCACTACCCTCCTAGTAGTCCGATTTCATCTTGGACTAGAAGGCAGGTATTGCAAGCACCCCTACGGGAGGGAGGTAGTGAGGCCAGATGGAGAAGGAATGTTAGTTAAGGTACCTTTTTCCACAACTGACCTGGAAGCATGGGAAAAGGTTGCTAAAAATTACTGGAGCAACCCAATAACCACTGCCAAACATTTAAGATATATAATAAAACAACATAATCTAAATTGGAGTGTGTGTCTGGTTCCGTCCTGCACCGGGCGGGGGCTGACCTCTGGCTAGCTCGAGTCAACACAGCCACAGAAGGTCCCAGTTCGTTTCGGCTTCCCGGCTTAGCAGCTGGACCCGATAGTGTTGTGACAGCCAACAGCAGCAGAAGAGAAAAGGCTGGCTCTCAGCTTAGCAGGTTAAAAGATGTTTATTAGCTCAAGAGCTGAGGAGCAGGGAGGCTCAGAGCTTCGAGCTGAGCAGCTGAGAGGCTGAGACGCTGAGAGAGTTTTTTTCCTCCCTCCTACCCCCTATAAGCGGGGGAGGGGTTCCAGGGAGGATACTACAAGACAACAAATCAGGGGATTCAGGGGGTAACAAGGTGTGCCCACCCCCAAGCCTCGGACCACTAAAATCCAGAGCTAAAGGAATTCCCCCCAGGGGGCCTATCACCTGAAGCCCTCTCCCTGACATTTCGCAACCTGGGAGGGCTCCTCAAAGTGATAGACAAGCTGCCCCAGAGAGGGGGGTTGGGGCAGAGGGGATGTTACAAGTCAGGTGAGGAGTGGGAGGACTGACACAAAACACCTTATTATACAGACAACACAAAAAGGGTTACAACATTGGGGATACAGTGAAATGAACCATAACATAAACTTCTTATAAAAACCTAATAAAGCAGTTCTGCACCACCACAGGAATGATATGCAATTATTATTAGATGCACTGACCGAAGCAGTAAAACAATAGATTTTAAAAACAGCAGGGGATTTGGCAGAAGACTATTATAAAACCCAACAATTAGATGTAAAAGACTATTTCCCACTTCAAAATCCAAAGTGGGACCCAAATATAACAGCAGAAAGACAAAAGCTGGAAAACTATCAGGAACGGATAGCAAAAGGGGTGGAAAGAGCCATTCCCAAAACTATAAACTGGTCAGCCTTTTATGCAATTAAACAGGGTCCCTTCAAGTCTCCATATGAATTCCTGGACAGTTTAAGAGACGCAATGTGTTGTCACACATCACTAGATCCTGGGACTGAGGTAGGAATGCAACAATTAGTCAATTTATTTCTGGGGAAGTCCGGGGAAACATTAGACGCAAACTTCAGAAGCTTCGGGGAATGGATGGGAGGAACCTAGAAGCCCTATTAGATGAGGCATGTAGAGTATTTAGCAATCAAGAAGAGGGATATGAACAGGGAATGAGAAAACTGGTGGTGGTTGTGAGTGAACAAGAAAAAGGTAGACGCAGGCAGGGACCATCCAGACAAGGCCTGCTCCAGTTAGGTAAAAATCAGTGTACAATTTGTAAGAAGATGGGTCACTGGAAAAATCAGTGCCCAGAACAAAGATGGAATGACTGACAGGAAAGAGGGAATCAGGAGAAAAAGGGGGTGATTGCACAGGTAAAAGAAGACTGAAGAGGACTGGAGGGTTCCACCCCAGTGGATCCACTGGTTATAAAAATGAAGCTGGGGAAAGAAGGGGAAGAGCTGAAATTTTTAGTTGACATGGGAGCGATATATTCAGTTTTAAACAAAGCTTTAGTGCCTGTGAGAAAAGATTATGCTGTAGTTCAAGGGACAACTGGCCAGTCTGAAAAAGCATACTTTTGTAAACCCTTAAAATACGAGCTTGAGAAGCAGTGGGGCATTCATAGGTTTCTACGTATGCCCAAATCACTGCAATCACTTTTAAGTAAAGATCTATTAGAACAATTACAAGCAACCATCACCTTTAAAAGTAGAGAAATTACTCTGGGGATAAACCATCAACAATATGTGGAAGTGTTGAGCTTAATGTTAACAGCTGTAAAAATTAAAAAGGAAATCAGTGAAGAAATAATTAACCAAGTTTTTCCTAGAGTGTAAGCTTTCAACATACCAGAGAGGGTGAAGAATGTACCTCCTATACAAATTAAACTTAAGGAAGGGGAACAACCAGTTAGAATTAAAAAATACCCCTTAAAAAAAGGAAGATAGAGAAAGAATTAGCCCAATAATTGAAAATTTTTGACAATTAAAATTGCTGAAAGAGTGTCAATCTGACTTTAACACTCCCATTTTGCCAGTTCAAAAACCTGATGGGTCATATCAAATAATACAAGATCTACGAGCTGTCAGCAAGATAATTGAGGCTCTCTATCCTGTGGTAGCAAACCCATATACTTTATTAACATGCCTAACACCAGAGCTAATTTGTTTTACAGTTTTAGATTTGAAAGATACCTCCCTCTCCCTTTTGCCATCGTCTCCATGAAGCCAGCCAGAAAATTTTTGCATTTAAATGGGAGAACCCTTAAAGTGGATGCAAACCCCAGCTCACATGGACGGTTTTACCTCAGGGGTTCAAGAACTCGCCTAACTTGTTCGGAGTGAAACATGATTTTAAAGAGTTAAGATTTTAGCTAAGGGTTAGAAGCAATTTATATTGATCAAGATGTAAGTTAGATTAGTAAATGGTAGGTTAATGATTATTAGATGCCTAAGCTAGAGCTAGCTGTTATATTATGAGTTTGTTTATAGAAAAAGTGGAGTAAGTGAACCGTCATAAGAACAGACTGAAACCACTAAGAACAATGTCCAGCACCTGGACTTCATATCAATCAATCATGAAGCAGGGGACCTTGGATCATGTGAGAGGGTCACAGAGACCTGATGAAGACTCTCCTGACTTCATCCTTTGAGACCACTGACCCAATTCGAGACCACGGACCCAATTCAAGAGAAGAATTGCGCACACGCAAAGGATTAATAGCCTCATTTTAATACAGAGTGGGGATGGGAGGTGCTGGGGTTATACATATGTATTGTATGTAAGATCTTGGAAAATAAAGAGAGAGCAAAGAGCCTTGTTCGGGGCAGCCATGCCTTTTGGAGATGACTCCCTCACCGCCCACCAGTGAATAAACATACCACTTTCTAACTTTAATTAGTTAGAGGGTCTTTGTCCATGATTATATCGGTTTTCAATGACTCAGAAGAACAACTTGCAAAAGACTTAGAATCCTGGGAGGCACCATCAGAAGAAGGAAAGTTGTTGCAGTATATAGATGACCTTCTCATAGCCACCAGGATGAGAGAAACGTGTAGCATGGACAGTAAGCCTTTTAAATTTTCTAGGACTCCAGGGGTACAAGGTATCTAAGAAAAAGGTCCAAGTAGTAAAGCAGAAAGTGATCTACCTGGGTTATGAGGTCAGTGCTGGACAACGGACTCTAGGGCAAGATCGTAAAGAAGTGATATGTCAAACCCTGAAACCCCAGACAATGAAAGAACTGCAAACCTTTTTGGGAATGACTGGATGGTGTAGGTTATGGATATAAAACTATGGGTTGCTTGTAAAACCTCTGTATGTGCTTATTACAAATGGAGACAGACACCTCCAGTGGACAAAAGAGGCCACACAAGCCTTTCACCAGCTAAAGAAAGCTCACATGTCAGCCCCGGCTCCAGGACTTCCAGATGTGAGTAAACCATTTTTTCCGTTTTCCCATGAGGAACAGGGGATAGCCCTGGGAATCCTAGCACAAGACCTGGGCCCATATCGAAGGGCAGTTGCTTACTTTTTGTGCTGGCTTGAAGGCAAAACCAGCGAGACACTCCAAGTCAGAAAAAACAATTTAATAGGAGAGAAAAAAAGGTAAAATAAAATAAAATAAAACAAAACACATGCAATAGTACAAAAGATCACTGACAGAGTCAGAATACAACCTGACACAGTGGTGGTAGCAGTCCAGATGAAGTGGTCTTGTTGAAGCAGTGTTCCTGCAGAAAGGTCTGGTAGCTCTTGTCCTCTGGGAATCCAGTGGGTAAGGCTGCCTGTGCTGTCCCAAAACCCAGATTATATCCAGGTGGGAATGCTTGGGTCCTCCCCCCGGGCGGAGCATCTCACAATGGACTGATATCATTCTATGAGTCTTGCAATGGGTCCTTGATTGCCCATTAAACAGAGATAGCTCCCGGAGGGAGTTATCTATGAGTCATGCAGGAAGGCATTGATGGGCCATTAACAGAAGATAGTCTGGAGGCAGGGGGCAAGAGAAACTGCCCAATCTAGTTTCAACAGCTCATGTAGATGGTGATAGAATACATACTTTGGGCACATCTTACATTGTAACCTAGGACACTTTTCCAAGTAATAGATGCAGTAACCAAGGGATGGCTGGGGTGCCTCAGAGCCGTCACAGCAGATGTGTTGAATATTCAAGAGGCACACAAATTCACCCTGGGCCAGAAAATTACTGTGCTAGTGTCTCACACAGTGTCCGCAGTGCTGGAAGTAAAAGGCAGACACTGGCTTTCCCCACAAAGGTTCCTGAAATACCAAGCCATCATAGTAGAACAAGACGATGTAGAAATTGTGGTAGCTAACACTGTAAACCCAGCTTCTTTTCTCAGCGGAAATCAAGTGGAACCAGTATACCATGATTGCCTCGAGACTATCAAAGTAATCTACTCCAGCCATCCAGACCTGAAGGACACCCCTTTTGATGGTGCAGAAACCTGCTTCACTGATGGAAGTAGCTACATTATCAGTGGGAAATGACATGCTGGGTTATGCTGTTACTACTTCCAGAAGGGTAATCAAAACTGGACCTTTGCCAGCAAATACCTCTGCACAAAAGGCTGAGATAATTGCTTTAACCTGTGCTTTAGAAATAGAAAAAGGAAAGAAAAAAAACATTTACACAGACTCAAGGTATGCTTTTGGGGTTGTACATGCACGTGTAGCCATCTGGAAGGAAAGGGGACTGTTGAACTCGCAGGGGAAGAACATCAAACATGCACAAGAGATAATGCGACTATTGGAACCAGTCCAGGTGCCTGAGAAGGTAGCAATTATGCACATCAAGGCACACCAGAAGGTGAGATCAGAATTGGAGGAAGGAAATGAGCTGGCAGAGAGATGCAAAAGAAGCATCAAAAGGTGAGATAACAGTAGAGGGAGCTTTGATTCCAGACGGTCACGTGTCCCTTGAAGGTAAGCCAGAATATAATAAACAAAATAGAAAACTAATTGAGGACCAGGGGGGAACATATAACCAAGAGGAATGGGCTGTTACTGCAGAAGGGAAGCTGGCTCTCCCCTCCCATCTACTATGGTCACTAGTAAGGGAGGAACATCAGAAAACACACTGGGTAATTGATGCCTTGCATAACTATTTAATTGAAAGGATTACTGCCAGGAACCTATAAGCTATCATCACTCAGGTGACTAGTCAGTGTGAACTTTGCCTCCAGACTAAACCCAAAAATATAACCAAACCAAAACATGGCCAATTTGGGAAGGGTCATGGGCCTGAGCAGCAGTGGCAAATTGACTTCTCAGAACTTCCAAGAAAAGGGGGGGTATCAATATTTGTTGGTGCTAATAGATACCTTTTCAGGGTGGCCAGAAGCTTTCCCCACCAGAACTGCCCAAGCCCAGGAAGTAACCAGAGTATTGTTACAGGAGATAATACCACACTTTGGAGTTCGAGCTACAATATCCTCAGATAAAGGACTGTGGTATTTCTTTGAGACCAGACGACCGCCACTGGCAAAATGAAAGAGTCTGCTCTCTATCACCGGGTGGGATATAATAGCTTTTATTCTCGAGTCCTGCCCTGCTTGGCTGGAGCCCTTCCCGGTGGCTCACCAGTGCCAGAGAGATGAAGCCCCGCCCATACTGGGGCTTTTTCCCCAGGGGGCAGGGCCCAGAGGCAGGGACAAGGCACTACCCAATCAGGGAGAAGTGGGAGTGGAAGAGAGTTGGGTTACAGCTGAGCAAGGACAAACCACGTGATTACAAATCCGATGAAACAATATAAACCCAATTAATGCATTACAACATTTCCCCTTTACTTATTAAATTAAGAAAGAGGAAGGCTCAGTTCGTGGGAGATGCTCAGAGTTCGGATCTTGAGTACTGTTGGAGTCTAGGGCATTCCTTTGGTTGCCTTGGAGGGTCAGAGACCTTTAAAGTACCTTTAAAGTTGCAGAAGAAAAATGATCTTTAGTGCAAACAAACTGTCTAGAAAAACACTGCTAAGGAATAATGATAATTATAAGGAGAAGGTTCAGCGCTTTCTCCTCCTCCAGGCAGCACTGGCCACTTGTGGGGCCTCTGCAGGTGTCTTTGCAGTTTTAGGAATGAAAGGTTTCACCCACTCAGCTGGCACCCACTTGAGACCTGGGGGAGTGGACACATAGGCGTACCCACGACCCCAGGTGACCTGATCATGAGAACTTTTTGTTTCTCTGGTCGCTGGATCCTTTACTATCATATCCGGTGACTTTTGCTGAAAGGCAGAACTGGTTAAAGCAGGATTATTTAGTTTAACATTTACATTTTCTATTTTGTTTGAAAAATTCCCTTTGAACCTTTGAGACCTCCCGCCCCCATTGTCCTGAAAGTCCAGAAATTGCTTCTTTAAAGGGCATTGAGATACCCAATGTCCAGCCTGATCGCACAGGAGACACGTTGTTCCTCTCTTGGGTGGTGGCTGTGGCACAGGCACAGGAGGCACGGTGTCTGCAGCAGCAGCTTTTTGTGGCGGCTTGACTCTGGAACTGTGGTCTTGATGAGCCTTTATGAAGGGAATCTTCCTGGCACACACCTGGAGCATGTCATGTAAAGTTGGAGCCGGTTCCATGGACAGGCTGAGGATAGCTGCCTTGCACCGTTCGTTTGCATCGGCCAGAGCCATCTCCTCCAGGACCTGTTCTTGGGCTCCTTCATTCTTAACCTGTAACTCGATAGCACTGGTTAATCGCTCCACAAATGTTACCAAAGGTTCTGATGGAAGCTGCTTTATTTTACTGTAAGGTTGGAAAGACCCATCGGGCTGGATTGCTAATTGAATTGGCAAATTCTTATTATCAACAGCCGTTTCAGGATTTTGCAAAAGCTCCGGAAGTAAATCTTTTCGGAGGTCAAAGGGAACTATAGGACTCCTTGCTAAATTTGCTTTTAAACGGTTGCAAAAGTATTCTCTTTCATATTCAAATTTAGCCTGAGCTTTGCATAAACCCTGAATTGCTTGTTGGGGGAAGGGGTCCGAATTACTGTGGACAGCACCCCCTCTTTTTGACTGTTGATATGTGACAGGGGTAGGAGAAAAGTTGGGATCACTTCCTGCTTCCCAGTTCCCGGCTCCCCCCCCCGCCTCCCTCCGGGGCATGGCAACTGGGACTGTGGGCAGGGAAACCATGGGAACCAGGGACAGGGAGGGGCTGGAGGCTTGAGTCACACGGGGAGGAGTTGGAGGGCGGAGGTTTGAGGGTAGGGGGCAGAGTCAGAGGAGAGGGCAGTGCCAGGGGTGGCACCGAAGGGAAGGAGGGGTCTGGGGAGAGGAATGGATTGCGGGAAGGAGGGACAGACAAAGGGAGAGACTCCTCATGGCTCAGGAGCACATGACTTCGGCCATTGTGGACAAAGGAATCCCCTCCATCTTGTGACCCCCCCACCTGGCAATCACTAAGATGGGAGGTTTGAGCACTCGGACTGCCTGCAAAAATACAAAGTGGGGAAAATTCACAAAGAACAGGCTTTTTTCCCTTTTCATTTTGCTTTTGCAATGCAAACTTAATTTTTAAGCTATAAAAAGCAAAATTTGCATTTTCTTTATTATTAGATGAGCCAGATTCAACTATTTTTTTCGTTATAGCCTCCCAAAATTCTGGGGAGCTTTTTTGCTCTAATGATACATGTGGAAACTGAGAAAACAACCACTGAATTAATTTTTTCAGCTGTTTCTTTGAACAATGGGTCCCCCCATCATCCAAGGCACTTAAAATTTGGTAATAGACTCTTTTTTGAGACACAGACAGCCTAGCACCCATTTCTGGCTCAGATTTTAAGTTTCTGTGTCCCCTTTAACTGTGACTGAGAAACCGAAAGGAAAAAACCCCTCGCTGGAGAGAAAAAAAAAAGCCAAACAGGGGAAACAGTTTCCTTTTCCACCCCCCCCACCCCCCCCCCCCCCCCCCCCCCCCGCAGGCTGCCTAAAGAAAGCACCTTGAAGGTTTTTACTCTGAAAGCAAAAACCTTCCCCAAAAGGAAAAACCCTTTTCCCTGAGGTTCTATGCCTCTTAAAAAGATTTTCCCTTAGAAAACCGAAAGTGGTACTCACCAAAAATCCAGCATTCCTTTCCTTTATTTCCCAATCACTCCTTTTGCCTGAGACTGACCCTTTTTGGTGCAAAAAGAGCTTCCAGTCATGGATCCCAGGGTCATCTTTCCACGAACATGTGATCACCTTCCCTGGGAGCAGACTGCCGGTCGGAGGCTTCTTTGTAGCACTCTGATGGGTTCTTTAAGTCCAAAGGAGAAAACTACAGCCTTGCCTGTGGAATCCTGTGTTTCAGAGACTCCACAGAGAACGCCAAGCCTGACAGGTCTGTCTCTGCGTGGGTGGGCTATGTTTCGTGACTCACGTACCTGCATGAAATTCTTCAGCCACGTGCTCCCCGAGTGGTTCTTCCAGCTTTTTGGGAACCTTTTGTGGCTTCGAGCCACACGTAAGGCACCGGATGTGGTATTTCTTTATGAGACTAGACGACTGCCACTGGCAAAATGAAAGAGTCTGCTCTCTATCACTGGGTGGGATATAATAGCTTTTATTCTCAAGTCCTGCCCTGCTTGGCTGGAGCTCTTCCCGGTGGCTCACCGGTGCCAGAGAGATGAGGCCCTGCCCGTGCTCGGGCTTTTTCCCCAGGGGGCAGGGCCGAGAGGCAGGGACAAGGCACTACCCAATCAGGGAGAAGTGGGAGTGGAAGAGAGTTGGGTTACAGCTGAGCAAGGACAAACCACGTGATTACAAATCCGATGAAACACAATATAAACCCAATTAATGCATTACAACAAAGGACCACATTTTATTTCAAAAATAGTGCAGCAAATCAGCAGTCACTTGGGCATAGACTGGGAACTTCTTACTCCATACCACCCTCAGTCAAGTGGCCAAGTGGAGAAAATGAGTCATTTAATCAAACAACAAATTGTGAGACTAGGGCAAGAAGCTAATCTGCCCTGGCCCCAGTCTCTATCGCTTGCATTGCTACGAATTCAGACTAAACCTAGAACTAAAGAAAAGTTAAGTCCTTTTGAAATGCTTTATGGGAGACGATATAAGGTGCAGAAAGTAATGTCCACCCAAGTTGGGGAAGAAACACTGAGCACCTACATGGTGGCCCTGGGTAAACAACTCAGAAAAATCAAAAAACATGTGGCTGGAACTCGGAGTATAGGATTGGAAGGGACAGTGCATGACACACAGCCTGGAGATTAAGCATATGTTAAGTCTCTTACAGAAAAGACTCTGGAACCACTGTGGAAAGGACCATTCCAAGTGCTTTTTGCCATATTCACTGCAATTAAGATCAAGGTGCAAAGTGCATGTGCAGGAGCTCAGGCCTTCTGGACGAACAACCAATATGATTTAGCAGAAGCCATTTATTGTTTACATTAAGCTATATTTATACATTCTAAGACTAGTGTTCATGCGATCACGCATTATTTGATTGGAGCCCCTATCCTGACCACACGTTCAGCATGCACTCTTCAGGAAATATGATTGGTTTCAGTCCATCACTTCATGGGCCTCCTTTATCTAGTTCTTGTAGTTTGGGTATTCTGTTTCTCGGTCTCTTCTTACTTATCTTAGCACTGTTTATGTCCTAGTAACCTTGATGAGTTCCTGAGGGTTCTGATAAGAATAACTACAGATGGTTTGGCTGGAGCACATCATGGTCTAAGCTGTTCAAATACACTGCTACATGCGTGGATCCATCACACTCAAGTAAAGAAGGCTCCAGAGGCCCCCTGGAAAGTTACACTGGGTGATGATGAACTGAAACTAAAACTTACTCGAGCAAAATGAATGCATTACAGTTGGGAATATTTAGTAATTCAGCTTGCAGAAATTTAATCAAGAAAATTAGTTGGCTTGTAGTCATAATTATAATTCAAGAATTAGAAAGAACAATGCTGAGTGGACTTGTTCCCAAGCTTTTGTTCAGTACATTCGATCCATAGGAGAGTATTCTGGTATAAAAGATCTAAACCTATCAACTGTGGTCATGCATGAAAACCAAGTATATAAAAGGCAAGAATGGCAAAAACAAAGGTTGTGGTCACTTCAAGGGATTATAGGAGAGGTGATTAGAATAGGATGCCGGATGATTAATGGGACTACCCATAAGAAAGGAATCCAAATTAGTGTCTCAACGACTCCTATAGACAAGCAGCGGGAGATTTGTAATCATTAAAATTAATTAGACTGTTGGTATCATTTTATATTACTACATATTGTTGAGGTGGTTTGTCTTTGGACCCATGACACTATTGGGCTCTCATTCAAACTTAAAATAAATGCCATAACTCGGCCCGTTACAACCTACGCCAGCACTCAAGTCCAAACCAAATCACACCACTTAGGCTTGAATCCAAAATTTATGAAATTGACCCATATGTAATAAAGAATACGGGCCAACAGCAACTGTTGTTTAACCCAGAATGGTCTCTCAAACATGTTGAATTACTAATGCAAACTAATATCTCTGAAGTTCATCCAGCCTGTTCTTTCCTGAAGACATCCTTTGAGGGCTGGGCAATATGGTTGCAAAAGCAAGCATACCTTAGGGGCAGAATGTGAAGAGATTTTACTGGAATATTAGGAACAGGAGTGGGATTTTTAAATGGAATTGATTCAGAAATGTTAATGAATAAACTGGCCACTGCAACAAGTGATTTAACACATCTAAAACAGCCCCTACAGTCATCCTCATTGGCATTAGGAACTAGTCAATGGCAAGTTTCAAAAGTATTACCAAAATAAGAAAAAGTAGAGGACCAAGACCATAAGTTAATAATAAATGCACTTGGTATGGCTCAAAGTAATGTGTCTTTGGCTTTCAGTTGTATGCAAGCACAATTATGACTGCAGTCAACAGCTGCCTTAATCATAAGAGAAGGAAGTGAAGGCACTTTTCCCATTGAGGTTCGAAAAGCTGTTTGGGACAATGCTACCAACTTTGAAAGGAAATTTCAATCTTAGTGGACCCTGGTAAATTTTACCTATGACTCTACTGTTAACATGGCTACTGCATTTGTGCTTACTATATGCAATGCCACAGTTTATGCTATTCATTCCATCATTACACTAGAGTTAAATCATGAAGGAACAGTACTCTACCCCTCGGAACATAGAGTATGGGCCCAGAGGGTAAATAAGAAATGGCAAACTGTAAATTTATAATCTTACATTACCCAAGACCAGGAAAGGTCTATTTATGAAAGTAATACAATTGATGCTCAAGACATATGTCTTGACAATGAGCAAGGCTCCTGTCATTTTGAAATACATCCAGATACTACTCAAAGACTGTGCTTGTATATATCGGTCAAGGCTGTGTATGTTTAAGAACTGTTTGTGCTTTTATAGAAATAGATAATGACAATGTAGCTTTGTCTGTTAAGAATTATTCTAATTTTTGTATTTGTACTTTTGTTGATTGTTGGGTGTAACTTTTTATATTGGGCACCAGCTGTATCCCACCAGCTGATAAAATCAAATTATACAATGTATCAAAAATTATTACCGACGGCCATTGGAATGAATCTTACATTAGTAAAGCAATTAATGAGACACCAAGATCTAATTAAAATTTTGAAGAAAATCCAGGAAAAGGGAGACAAAACTCTAATTACTGTCCATCATGAGACAAAAGAAATAAACAGAGTTTTACAGAGAATAAAACAAGATGCAAGTCATCACTGGTGGGATACCCTCTTTGGTTGATCACCAACTGCAACTGGGATTTTGAATACATTGTGTCACCCCGTTATTGTTTTATTAATGTTAATTAGGGTAAGTTTTATATTATCTTTTGTAGAACTTGTTTGGAACTGGAGAATGTTGAAACGAGTGACAATATTAACCTCTTTGTTGAAGGTATATGGTAAGGTGTTGAAAGATACATATCGTAGAAATTGGGAAGAAGAATTTTTGTAGTAAGTAAAAGAATTTACTTATTTTCTAGAAAAGGGGAGACTGAAGCAAGGGGGTTAAGAGTTAAGGGGTGATTAATCAGGGGTAGCAGTCTGGATGATGTATCTCGCTTAACATTTACTGTGCTTGCAAAGGCTGGCAAGGCCATTGCTTGCAAAAGCAGGATGAAAAGAATGCAAGGCTAGCAGATAAGAAAGAAACTGCCTGCACAAGGCTGTGATAAGGAAGACTGTTTGGACCAAGACAAGCCTTGCGGCTTGAACTGCAACCAAGAAGCCAGTGAGCATGTGCAAGAGGACAAGGTGAAAAGTTCAAACCTGAGGAAGACTTGTATTACCTCATCATGAAGACCACCGTACGACCACCAGAGAGCACTGCACAAGCACAGGAAGACTGTTATGCTCATTTTAATATGAAGCAAGGCTAGGCGGGGCTAGGTAATGAATATGTATAGGCATATTGTGCAACTTAATGCATATGTAGCATTTTAGGGAATGAATAAAGAGAGGTGAGTCCTTTGAGTTGTGCATGCTTTAGGAGGAACAATCCCCCTTGTGCCTCAGCACTGAATAAACATCCCTACTTTACAACTCTGACGGGTTGTGGAGTCATTTCTGTGAATCAGTGGGAAAATCAAATAACAGGGAAAGCAACTTGTCAAGTTCAGGGTTTTGCCTTGAATAAACTTATCTCAAAAGGTCCCATATCACCATGTATCAATTGCAGAAGTCATTTGACTCACTGCTCCACGACATCTGTTGGAGCTTCATCAGGAAGATGTCTCTGGTCCCAAGCAGGACGTAGAGCAGGGCGAACATACCTGGTGGGTATCCATCATGTTCCATGGAAGCACAGGCATACCCACATCCCCATGTAATGAGGTCCAATGGACCTTCTCGCTTGTTCGTGATAATGTCTTTTACCATTACTTTAGGTTTCGGTGACTGGGCATCTCCAGATGACTGCAGTGATAGGAAATGATTTAAGATTTCTGGGTTTTGGGATTGTTCTGGTACTGTTTAGTGATTCAAGGTGTAAACAGCTTTTGCTACTCTGATCTGTGGGATTTCACTACATATTCCCCTTTTTTGTTTATCTCAGATGTGTTATAAAGTGCCATGCACACGTTCCAAAATGGCCTATCCAGTTGCTAAATGCAATATACCAGTTTGGTGTGACACATTCCAGAGCTGTAGAAATTGTCTATTTTTTTGTGATGTGCATGCAGGTCCATTATCTGTTTTGATGTTATGAGGGATACCCAAAGCAGCAAAGGCTAATCGCCAATGTGTGATGACATCCTGGCCTTTTTCTCCTGAGTGGACTGATGCCCATATGGCAAAGGAAAAAGTATCAATTGATACATGCACATATTTTAATCGTCCAAATTCAGGAATATGGGTGACATCAATTGGCCAGATTTGCAAAGCTTTTAACCCACGGGGATTAACTCTCATCTGCGGTGGTGCAGTGCGGCCTTGGCAGTCAGCACAAGTATTGACTATGTTACAAGCCTTGAACACCTTGATGAAAGAAGTCATGTGAGGCTTTTGCTTGTGCCATCCTGTCTGGCTGTGATGCAGTCCAGGCAGGGCTAGGTGATCTGCTCATGCACTGCCCTCTGTCATAAAACTTGGGAGATTTGTATGGCTTCTAATGTGTAGAATATAGTACAGGTAATTTCTTGTCTGGATGGTGTGCCACAAAGTTTTTAGTAGGCCAAATAATTGTGCATTGTCAATTTCTTTCAACAGAGCTTGGTCTAATCTCTGTTATGTCAGCAACATAGGCAGAGTCAGTGACAATATTTAAAGGGGTATGGGGAAAGCACTGAAAAGCCATAGCTACAGCATGTAGCTCCACCAACTGAGGTGACCCATTCTCATAACCTTCCAATGCTTCCCATTCACTTTCTTCCTTCCATGTCACAATTGCCTTTCCCATTTTCCCAGAACCATCAGTAAACACAGTAATACCTTTTAAGGGTGTGTGACTGCTCAGCAGTTTTAGGGATAGTGCAGTGGTTTTACTCATTTCCGGTAATGTATGACTCAGTAAATGAGAGCCAATTTGCCCTGAGAAATTTTGTAAGGCACTTTGGAAAGCAGTGCTGCTGGCATAACACCACTCAAATTATCCTTGCATCACAAGTATAATGATTTTTGAAGGATCTTTTGCAGTTAATTGTGAACACCTTTGATGACATCTCATGATTAACTGGGCAATTAACTCAAAAATGGTAGGGGCTGTTTTTCTAGGTTGGTGAGGTAGGAACATCCATTCTAAAACATGCAAAGGGTCAGACCACTGAGTATCCCACTGTCCAATAATAGCAGTAGGATCAAAATCAACAATGAAAATAAACACAGTAATACACCCTTCCAGGCATAGTCGATGGATCTGTCTGTTTGTGATGGCTTGCTCTACTATCTCAAGAGCAGCCTTTGCCTCTGGGGTTAACTTCCTGGGAGAAGTTAGATCAGGATCACCCTTTAGAAGGTGAAATAAGGGTACTAATTGTGGAGTGGTCAACCCTAGATAGGGTCTGAGCTAGTTGATAGTACCCAAAAGTTTTTGAGCAGCATTTAAATTTTGAATTTTTGTTGAGAATTGAATTATCTGGGGCTGTATAGTCTGATCCATAATTTTGAGTCCAAGGTACTTCCAAGGTGGTTGCTGCTGCACCTTCTCTGGTGCTACCTGCAGCCCAAATGTTTTTAACACTTGCAACAGGCTTGGCTGAATCTGTGAGAGTTCCTTTTTTGTTTGGGTTGCTATCAAAATGTCATCCATGTAGTGGTAACAATATGCCCCTGGAAATTGTTCTCTCACTGATGAGAGTGCCTGAGCAACATACCACTGACAAAAGGCAGGGCTGTTTTTCATACCTTGAGGAAGTACTTTCCATCAATAATGCTCTACTGGTGCAGCGTTATTAATCGAAGGCACAGTAAAAGCAAACTTTGGGGTATCATCTGGATGCAGTGGAATAGTAAAGAAGCAATCTTTCAGGTCCACAATTAAAATATCCTAGTTGGCAGCAATCATTGTAGGAGATGGCATACCAGGCTGGAGGGCACCCATGCTCTCCATGGCTGAATTGATCTTTCTCAAGTCATGGAGCAGCCTCCATTTCCCAGGCTTCTTTTTTATAACAAACACCGGAGTGTTCCAAGGGCTCGTGGATGGCTCTGTGTGCCCTTGAGCCAGTTGTTCCTGCACCAAAGACCTAAGGGAGTGTAACTTCTCTTTCTCAAGGGGCCACTGTGGTACCCACACTGGCTGAGTGATAAGCCATTTTAGTGGTAATGTGGGATATTTCACGCCCGTTAAAACAGTGGCCCCCATTAAAAATTTGTCCCCACCCAGACTCCCCAAGGAGATAAAACATCCCTCCCTCACAGGTTAAGTGGTGCGGCAGTGATGGAAGGTCAAATGGTAGCTGTTTGTCCCTCAGGATTTTTTACCAAAACAGGTTTGCTGCTCAAACAGCTCTGTATGGTCCCTCCGAGGCCAGCAACAGCGGATCCCACAGGCTTGGTGGGCCACGATGGAGGCCAAGTCTGGGCAGAGAGGATGGTGACATGTGCTCCTGTGTCGATCATGCCACTGACCTTTATTTAGGAAGGCTTTGCTTGAGGCATTGTGACAAGTACACACGATATTGGGCCTCTTATCACCAACAACATGGGTCCAAAATACCTGAGGCTCACCTGTTAACCTTAAGTCTTGGTCTCCTCGCAGTCTGGGATCTGTATTTGGGACCCAATACTTAAAAGGGATAAGATGGGCAATTCTGGTTTTTTTCAGGGATAGTCACAGGTGGAGTAGGGGTGGAAACCATTGGGTGTATTTGTCTTGCAAAGTCTGCATCTATAACACCAGGGTGCACATAGATGCCTTTCAAGGTGGCACTAGATCTTCCAATTAACAGTGCACTCAGTCCTCTCCTGATAGGCCCCTGTGCCTTGAGAGGGACTTCATGTACCTTTAAGGTGGTAATAGTTACTGAGATGGAGGTGGAAACATCCATTCCAGCTGCTCCTGGACTCTTTCCTACGAGCCGGTCACATAAGCTTGCACAGGAAGGTGAGGAGATGCTTGTGTCACAGTGTGTCTCCTCCTTGTGCTGGGTCTTCCATTTCCCCTGGTCCATAAAAGATTCTTTTAAAGATTGTTTATCAGTATAGACTTTGTATTTGCACTGTCTGGCCATGTGACCAGGTTTCCCACATTGATCGCAAATAATGATCATATTCCTTTGTCTTTGACATTTAGAGTGGGCTTGTGGGGACAGTTTGCTCTCAGGTGGCCTCGTTGTCCACACTTGTAGGATTGAGATGTTACCTTTACAGCAGCTGCTATGGAATCTGCTAGCATGGTCATGTTATGAGAATTAGATCCAACCTTAGCACAGGCATTTATTAATTCATTTAGTGATGGATTTTCATTAGGTAGCAGTTCTATGACCTTTCAACAGTCCTCATTGGCATTGTCCTTTGCCAATTGCAAAATTAGATGACTCCTGGCCTCAACATTAGCATTTTGTTTTTCCATAGCATCTTGTAATCTCTCTATAAACTGTAGACATGGTTCTTTGACTCCTTGTCTGATTTTGGAATATGTTTGGGTTGGGTTTGCCATGTTAGTTGCCTTAAACAGTGCCTGCAATCCAATTCTTTCACCTGTGCCAGTATTAAGGGATGCAATCTAGCCTGGAGTAGGGGATCCCTCACTGGTGGTAATCCCAAAAGTTGAGGGACCCTTGCTTCATAACATGGGTCTTCTCATGGAACCTTTAGATTTTTTAACTCCTGTTTTTCAGCACTGCTTTTTCACGTAGCTTCAAACACCGTATATTGGACTGTTGTAAACATTAATTTAGCAAGCTGCTTTATATCAAAAGGAGTTACCTCCTCGGGGGTTTGGAATTGTAGCATATTAGCCACAGCAGTAGAACCTAAACCATGCTTGGCCACTAGCTGATGCAGTTCAGAAAGAACTGGCCACTGGAAGTGGGTGTACTTGTCAGGAGTAGTTCTGTTGCCTCTTATTACTGCATAAACGGCAACTGTCCTGTGCTGAGGCTTCCAGCCCCCTGACATGGGTACATCAATGAGTTCTGCCCCTTCATAGTCCACACTTGCAATAGTCAGCTGTTTTACCTTTTGCCAGACCCACACAGGATCGGGCAGGGATGTCGGCAGTGCAGTGATGGCAGTGATATTGCAGTGTTCCGCAGAGGGACAATGGTTCTGGCTTTCTCTGCTGGTATCCCTTGTGTCCCTTGCTGGTATATAATCCAGGGAGAACTCCAACTCTGGCAGGGGCAGTGCGCTCGGGCCAGCGGCGTCCCTTCCAGGTATTGCATCTCCAGGAACTCCTGGTGACAGATTTCCCAGACCCGCCCACGGAGGCTGGGTCAGAGGTGGAGCCATGCCCCACAGATGCTGGATTGGAGGCACAGCCACGGCCCACAGAGGCTGGGTCAGCGGTGCAGCCATGCCCCATGGAGGCTGGATCAGAGATGGAGGCACATCTTATGGAGGCGTGGCCTTGGAGCTGGCCTACTCAGTCTCAGGAGGAGGCAGTCCTGGCATGTGTGGTGTAGCAGGGGGTGCGTGTGGTCTTAGCACATGCTGATCCAGTGCCATGTCCAGACAGCTAGGCATGGTAACAGAATGCCCGCTTATCACAGGGGGACAGCATGGGTTCACTGCAAAGGTGGCTAGACTGTGACAGTAGCTGAGCACCTGGCAGGAGGTGCTGCTCAGGCTGGAAAAGGATTGTTTTGTCTAACTACCCTGTGAAGAGAACTTGCTACCGCTTTATATGAAGTTCAGAGTTCTATATTAATGCAGTACAGAATCTGAAAAATATGAAAGCTAAAACTTAAGGCATCATATATGGAAAGAAAGACGACTCCTGTCTGCACAAAAGAAAACTGTCCAATATGCTGCTGAGGTCCACAAACTTCTTGAAGCAGTAAAACTCCCACTGCAAGTAGCTATTATACATTGTCATGGGCATTCCAGAGGTAACACCCTCCCAGTAGCAGGTAAAAAATTTGCAAATTATGAAGCTAAGTTAGGAGCTGAATTAAATCGGTCACTTGGAGCTGCTTTGATACCCACTGGGTTACCCATCAACCCAGCAGCAGAATACTAGCCATCAGATTACAAATGGATTTAAGATAATAAAGAAAAGCTTTTAGAAAATGGATGGGGACAATTAGAAGCAGGTCAATTAGTGATATCTGAGAAGGTCTGATGACACTATGTAAAATCTTAACATAATAAGACTCACTGGGGAATAGACCCCCTGAACCAACATCTTAAGGCGCAAGTTGTGTGACCACACTTATTTGAGGTTGTTGTGGTTTGACATTGGACATACCACCCTGAGAACATCCAATCTCGTCTGATCTCAGAAGCTAAGCAGGGTCAGGCCTGGTTAGTACTTGGATGGGAGAGGAGTCCTTCCCCTGTGAGACCGTGGGGTCCCTCCCACAGGAGACAGTTCTCTGTGAACTTCTCCGGCGTGGGTCCACTCTCACAAGCAGCAGTCATACTGCACCTGCTGCAGCTTGAACTCCCCCCATGGGCAGACAGTCCTCCCAAAACTGCTGCAATGTGGGTCTCTCTTTCCATGGGGTGCAGTCCTCCAAGGACAGGCTACTCCAGCCTGGAAGCAGGAGCCCCCTCTCTCCACCAGGTCTTTGACTGGATCACAGCCTCCTTCAGGCATCCACCCACTCCAACATGGGCATCTCCCCCACAGGCTGCCGGTGGATCTCTGCATTCCCCATGGATCCATGGGCTGCAGGAGGACAGTCTGCTTCACCTAGGTCACCACCACAGCCTGCAGAGAAATCTCAGCTCTGGTGCCTGGAGCACCTCCTCTCTCTCTTTCTCCACTGACCTTGCTGTGGCCATATTGTTTTCCCTCACATGTTCTCACCTCCCCCTCTTCTCTGACAAGGAGCAAAAACCTTGTTGTTACCCTGGTTTTTCTGAGCCTTTTGATTTTCTTAAATGGAGTCAGATCTTTCTAGTTATTGTACAATATTAAGAGCAGTTTTCTACCTTTTCCCACAGGTGTAACATAAACAAATCCTTTGTTCTTCATTCTCTATCCTTTGTTTGCATATTTCTAACCTGAAAACAATTGTAACTGACAGTTGGTTTAGCCACTTGGCTGAGGGGTGAAAAACCCCAGAAGCCAATCTTCTGCTAGACCCACAAATGTATAAAAAGTAAGAAATAAACAAAGGGGTCTCTTCGCTCTCTCAGCTGGGAGCTGGTTCGGAAGGACCTCTGCCTTGCGAAAATCTCTTGTCTGCGTGTGACTGCTTTGTGTGTCTCGGTGACACCTTGTGACTTTATTTTGATTTTCTTCTTAAATATGTCATCACAGAGGCATTAGCAACCTCTCTCATTGGTCCAGCTTTGACCAGCAGCATGTCCATCTTTAGAGCCATCAGCCATTGGCTCTACTGGACATGGTGGGAAGCTTCCAGCAGCTTCGCACAGGAGCCATCTTTGTGGCCTCCCTGCTGCCAAAAACCAAGCCATGCCAAACCAATACAGAGGTTATTAAGGAAATAACATCACAATGTGACATTTATTTGAAGAATAATCCAAATACAACAGTTAGGCTAGAACAAGGAGTTATTAGCAGGGGAACCTTTCCTGGAAATGCATGGCAAGTAGATTTTTCTGAACTCCCAAGAAAGGAAAGTTTCAGATACTAGTATTGACTGACACTTTTTATGGGTGGCCAGAGGCATTCCCCTGTAGGACAAACAAAGCTCAAGAACTGATAAAAGCATTGCTGAATGAAGTTATTCCTAGGTTCGGAGTACCCAGGGAAATTTTCTTCTGGTAGAGGAACACATTTTTGGGCGCAAATTGTGCAAGCCATCAGCAAAGCCCTAGGAATCCAATGGCAACTTCATACTCCTTGCAGGTCACAAGCTAATGGTCAGGTAGAAAAGATGAATCGTATGATCAAACAACAGACAGCTGAAAATTGTCAAGAGACAAATTTGTACTGGTATCAAGCCCTACCTATCACTTTGATATGAATCAGAACAAAGTCCAGATCAAAAGAGAAAATCCATTTGAAATCCTCTGTGGTAGACCCTATGGGCTGAATGATAAGAACACATGATGAGAACTTAGTCCAAGTTGGCAGTCCATATGTGTACAATTAGGTACAAGCAATTAATAAGCAAATACATCACAATTTTAACACTGTTTCAAAAATCAACCCAAGCAACCTGACCATAAATTGAATATGATTGATCCTGGTGATTTGGTGTATGTTAAGAATTTTACAGGTGATCCTCTACAAGTGGGATGGACCTTTCCAAGTGTTGTTGACAACATTCACAGCAGTCCGAGTGAAGGAGAGACCTACCTAGATTCACTATTCCCAGGTGAAGAAATCACCCATAACAGTGTGGAAAGCCACACCAAACGAAACCAACAGACAAGTTGCAGCTCATGCATAAAACATGAGAATATCAGTTTGGTTTGCAGTTATCTTGCTTTGCTGTAAAATTGTTGCCTCTCCTAAACTAGCTTGGGCAAATATTTGGATTACACTTGCCAATGCAACACACACTGATACTATGTGCATCTCTATGTCTACCCCTAGTGACCTTTTTCGTTCACGTTTAGTGGAATACCTATTAGTCAAAAGTGCTTTGGTTCCTTGCAAAATACAAGGAATAACCGTAACAATACAGAATATAGTGCCTAATACATATAAGCCTATTTAACTAAATTTCTTACCCATCCACTAAATCCCCAATTCCCTGGAAGTTGACCTAGCCAATCAAATCCATCATCTACATGCAGTTTGTTTACACCCTCATTTAGGGCTTGAATGCTTGCATAGATTGACTGGGGATGGTCAGACAGGTTCATGCAACACATTCCATCGAATTCGTCACAACCATGTCCTTGTGCTAAGAGCATGCCTGATAGAATTAACATCAGTTAAAAGTCCTGTTCACAAGGGCTCTCCTCTGATGTTGGTGTTAAAGGTGAATCTTGAGGTGGTGCAGTAAAAGTTTCTCAAAACAGCTTCACAGTCTTTGCTGGAATCCACTTAGGACCATTCTCTGTGGAGACACAAGCAAAACCTCTAACCCAGGTGACCATAGGAAAAAACCCCAATATTTTACCAGATTCTGGATCCTTCACTAAAACAGAGGGTTTTTCCTTTTGTTGCAATTGTGAATTACAATTAAAATGTTGAACAATTGGCGGGTTAGGGTCCATCAAAGAACAATTCAAAAAGTTGAAAACATAAAGGGCTTTCTGCAGTCTCTCTGCAGGGGTGCTATCTCCACACCCCCCCCCCCCCCCCCCCCCCCCCCCCCCCCCCCCCCCCCCCCCCCCCCCCCACCTTTTGTTGTGCTAAGAGACACTTGAGGAAGCCATGAGCCCGTTCAATGATAGACTGGCCTGTTGGGGAATGAGGAATTCCTGTTTTGTGCATAATTCCCCATAAGGCAAAAAAGGCAGCAACTCGACAGGAAGTATAAGCTGGGCCATTGTCTGTCTTTACTTCAGATGGTATACCAAGAGTTGCAAAAGCAGCAGTGAAGTGTCTACAGGAATCTTTAGCCATTTCCCCTGAATGGGCTGATGCAAAAAGAGCACCAGAAAAGGTATCAATAGAGGAATGGATGTATCTTATACAGTCAAATTCAGAAAAATGGGTAACGCCTGATTGCCAGACTTGAAGGCTCTGAAGCCCTCTGGGATTGACACCTCCTGCAACAGAGGGAAAAGAACACCTTTGGCAGTCAGGACAAACAGCAATAATTCCTGAAGCTTGGGCTTTAGTAATACCAAAGTGTCAAATCAAAAAGGCAGCATTTTGGTGAGGAAAAGAATGGCTCAATTTAGCCTGTTCCATCTTATCAGGTAGAACAGATCATTGCACAGGCATTTTTAAAAGGTTAGCTTGCCTGTTCCCTTCAGCTAAAAATCCAGGAAGGTCTGTATGTGATCAGATATGCATAACAAAATAAGGAGATGTTCTATTTTCTACGGAAAAAACAAGGAGCTTCAACCAATTAAAAAGCTGTGAATTTTCAACCTCTTTCAAAACTGCTGCTTCAGGTCTCATAATGATTCCTGCAACATAAAGTGAATCTGTTACTAGATTAAAAGAAACAGAAAATTTTTGAAAAGTTCAACAGTTTGGAGGGGCCTCTCAACTGTGGGTACATCTGCTTTCTAGGCACTAGAAGAGGGGTGTCTCC
This sequence comes from Hirundo rustica, assembly GCF_015227805.2. Classification (NCBI taxonomy): domain Eukaryota; kingdom Metazoa; phylum Chordata; class Aves; order Passeriformes; family Hirundinidae; genus Hirundo; species Hirundo rustica. Next base: position 24,546,197 of record NC_053487.1, on the reverse strand, counting down.
ATACTACCACTGATTTATGAGAGCAACCAGAACCTTCTGTGAATACTGTTAAGGCTTGAAGTGGAACCTCACTCCTCTTTGGTTTTGCTATCAATTGAAATAAAGGTGTTAAAAGCTTATGTTTTGGAGGATGTATTGAGATTTGTCCTCTGAATTCAGCAAAGCCAGCTGAACAGCCTCTGATTCCTGAAATATCCAATTCAAATAAAAGGTGGTAAGAGGCAGGAAAATAATGGAAAACTCCACTCCTGCAAGAGAAGTGAGCCTCTGTCAGGCCTTAACAACCAGTTGGGCCATCATTTCATGTTGGGTAATGATGGTTTTGGTAATTTGGTGTGGTAAAAAAATCCATTCAATGATAAGCAAAGGTTATGGTGCCTTTGATAAATCAAAGGCTGGGGCTATTTTGCTGGATGCAAAATTATTAAAAGGAAATGCAGCTCAGGTGTCTAGCGTGCAGCTTGTCTGTTTACTAAGGCATCAGATACGCATTGCAGCGCCTGCTGAGCTTGTAAGGTACGTTGTCTAGGTGATAAAAGGTCTGAGTAGCCCTTCAGCAGCTCAAACAAAGGACTAAGCTCTGCATTTGAAATCCCTAACAGGGAGCCCACCCAGTTGATTGTTCCCAGAAGTTTTTGCGCATCATGTAAGGTGCAAATATTTGTCTCAATTTGCAGAGCTTGGGGGGAATTGAATGGACTTCAATGCGCCACCCCAAATAGCTCCAGGGAGGGTGTTTTTTGTACCTTTTCAGGAGCTATGCAAAGCCCTGCCTGATTTACAGCTTTAGTGACAAGGACTAAGGCTTTCTCCATGACTTCCTGTTTTTCAGCTGCTACAAGAATATCATCCATATAATGGTACAAAAGAACATTGGGCATTTGTTGACAAACAGGATTGAGGACCTTAGCAACATACCACTGGCAAATAGCATGGGAGTTTTTCATGCCCTGAGGTAAAACAGCGATATCACTGCAGGGGCACCTGCATATTTGTGCCAGGAACTGAAAAGGCAAATTTAGGAGCACCATCAGGATGTAAAGGAATATCAAAAAAACAATCTTTCAAATCAATAACAGTCAGATGCCAATTTCTTGGGATCGTGGTAGGAGATGGGAGACCAGTCTGTAAAGTCCCCGTGTCTACCATAGCCGCATTCATTTTCTGGAGATCATGGAGTAAACGCCACTTGCCAGTTTGCTTTTTGATAACTGTAATAAATACGATAGACCAAATTCAGTAAATCAAAATTTAGAATTTTATTTTGAGACAAAACAGTCTCCGATAGCCACAATTAAAAGGGACAGCGTCGAACCCCAGGGTTTCGGCCCCAGGTGAACACGGTAACACACTCTGTCAGTCTGTCACCCCCTCAGTTCACATTTTGGTCTGGGGCTGCTGATTTTTATACACTGGTTCACTGAGAGAAAATCGGGACCCTAAGACTCCCTCTTCCGAGGCAGCTTCATTAGATATTCATGTTCGGGTTCTGGTGCGGTTGAATGGATTTGCGCTGGAGAACAATGTAGTGATTGCTGTGTCTGGGTACAATGTAGAGATGTTAATGTCGGGCGGGGACGGATAAGATATCGATCTGATGTAATCATTCGGTCCTCCGGGTTCTCCATCTCCCTTTTCCATCCTTTTGTGTTCTCCTCTAACGATTCCTGGCAGAAGTTTTCTCGTGTCCCTTTTCGTGTAATTCCTGGCATAGCTTCCTTGTGTCCCTCCGTGCAATCTTCAACAGAGAATTCCCTGTGTCCCACCGTGCTGTTTTAGTCACAGTTAACCTGTTGTATACTCGATTAGAAATAAAACTTGCTCCTTATGGTTATCATTACATTTACAGAGAATGAATTACATATTATAACATTTAACACGAATTAACTTTAGGACATATATCACAATAACAAACACAGGAGAATTCCAAGGACTGGTAGAAAAGACAATATGCCCGTTTTGGAGTTGTTGTTGGACCAACTCCATTAATGTATGCAATTTCTGCAATGGTAGGGGCCATTGGTCCACCCAAATTAGATTTTCTGCTTTCCAGGTTAGTTTTAAAGTGTCACGTGCTCCAATGGCCCCCACTAAAAATCCAATTGAATTCTAAAGCCCCACTGTGAGAGAACATCCCTCCCCCACAAAACCACTAGCACTGGTAATACAAACAGTTCGACTGAGGTAAGGTCTCCCTCAGGGCTTTTGATTTGTATCAAGTGTTGGCTTTGATAGCTGTGGCTGCTTCCCCCAGTGCATGACAGCACCCGAGGCACTTCAGCAAGGGACCATTGTGAGGGCCATTTGGCTTGAGACATAACCATAAGTTCAGCCCCTGTGTCTATGAGACCAACAAGTGTTATATCTTGTCCTTTTAATGTCAGGGTACAACAGCATGTATGGCGTCGTTCTAATATAGGTTGTACCCAGCATACTTGGGGTGTCCCAGTAGACCCAAATCCCCCTTGTTGCATTACGTCTGTGAAGAATACGCTCATGGTTTGGGGAAGTAAAATCAATTGAGCTATTCGAGTCCCCTGGGGAACAGTGCAAGGTGGCCAAGGTGTCCAGGCCATTATCATAATCTCATTGTTAGAGTCAGAGTCAATCATCCCAGGGAGAACAAATAGTCCCATCAAAGAGGTAGACAACCGACCTAAAAGCAATGCATGCATACACTGCCCTGGTAGTCTGAAAACTCCTGTGGGAAGCAAATAAACAGATGAATCATGTAACGTTACTGTGACGGAGGTGACCAAGTCCAGTCTGGAGCTCCCTGATGTGGCAGGTTGTAGATCGGTGACAGTCCAGTGAAGGCTGCTTGTGGTCCGGCGAAGGCTGTTTGTAGTGGCTGGGTTGAGGCTTGCGGTGGTCCTCTCTGAGGCACTGGCTGGGGCATTTGTGTCTTCACGCGGTGCTGCCCCATGCTCTGGCTCCGGTTTCCCAATATCATACTTGGAACGACACTGATTAGCGTAATGTCTCCCTTTACGGCACCAAAAGCAAATACTGGGAACTTTGGATCTGACCTCCCCCCTTTTCGAAACAGTTCTTTTTCAAATGCCCAGATATCCCACACCCAAAGCGTGTTCGGGAGTCCCCTGGTGTAATCTTCAAAGCTGCAAAAGCATTAGCTATACCAGCCCCCACAGCTTCATAAGTAACTGCTGAAGTGTCCTGAGGCGATTACATGCCTCAATCATTTCCAGCAAGGTGGGTTCCTCCTTAGGCAAGGACTTGAGCAGTTTTTTAGAGTCCTCATAAGCATTTTCAACAGCTAATTTTAAAAGCAACACCTCTCTGGCAATGTCATTCTCAATTCATCTTTCAAGAGCTTGTTTTAAGCAGTCAATAAATTGCATGTAAGATTCAGCTGGCCCCTGCTTTATGTTAGTAAATACCTTTTGGGGGTTGCAGCATCAGGAACCTTTAAAAATGCAATACACGCAGCTTCAGTAATACCCTCAAGGGCTTCTCTAGGAATGCAGGCTTCTCCCACAGGGTCTGAGTGCGACCCTTCTCTGGCCAGGTGGTCAGTCATGAGGGCTGCTAGATTCTGGTCTGCATGCCCCACAAATCTTACAAGCAAAGTTTCTAACCCCTTTTTCCACTGAGCATCAAAAATAGCATACTGAGTTGGGGTTAATAAGTTCACCAGTCCCTTTAAATCATGAGGGGTCATAAGGTGAGTTGACAGTGTAGACCGTACAAGATTAGCAAAAAAGGGAGACCCCAGCCCATGTTCTGTAGCTGTGCAGCGTGGTTCCTTAATTTCCAAATAAGCGAGGGGTTCCCACTGTGGTTGTATCCCCTGGTGCCGTGAAGCCTGACTGGCGTAATTATTTTCACTGCGATATCAAAACCCCCCTCCTTAAGAGCCTTTTTCTTTAACCACATCCAGTTATCATGAGGGTCAGGAGGGAACAGATCAGTCTCATAATCTGAATCTATGGGTCCCGGATCAAAGGGGTCTCCCTCCCCCTCACAGCTAGAGCCGCCATCAGCAATATAGGCTGCAAATGACTGTGAGACAGGATGCCTTCCCCTCCTTTGTTTGGGCAGAGGGGGGGCTGATGGCTGTGGCTGCTCTTCAGTATCAGAGGCACCAGATTCAGGTGGGCTGGGAGAGACAAGGCAGAGTAGGGAGCCAGCATTATCTACAGAAGATACAGCCTGAGACTGCTCTTGCTTTTTCGGTGTCTCAAAGATCACCCTCCAAGACGGGAGCAGGCACATTGCTGGCTCATGTCCCGTAGTAGTTAAATCATAGAGCTTCACCCCCATATCATCCCAAACAGCAGTTGTGAAAATAGAGGAGGCAGTTATGTCAGGATGCTTAACAGCTACACATTTCAGAATGAGTTTCAAGTCCAGCTTTGGCAAGGATTTGCCATGTTTCGCAAGGAAGCAAGCATTAGCTTCAAAATGCCTCTCTCTTCGTTAGACATACTTTGTCCCATGTTCCCCCTGGCTCACCTCCGTCTCTGTGGAGGAATTGTTTCAGGCCCGCTCCTGGTTCTCTCACCAGCACTTCCAGTTCCAGAGGGCTCCGCCGATTGCAGCCATATAGGCTGTTACTTGCTTGTCACACGTGGCACCAATTATCAGCGATTGAGAGATGGGGACATTCCGAGTTCTTATCAGAAGCCAAATTTATTGAGCATACAAGGCATTTATATAGGGTTTTTCTTGTATGGCACTTATATAGGGTTCTATTTTTGGTAAGAATTTTCATTGGTTATGCATTCTTTATTACATGAGTTACTTGGCAATCATTACAAAGTTTCACAACATGTTCCTTGGTCACTCCTACACCAGTGTCTTGGTTTTGAAAAGACAGGTGTCTGCTAAGGAGAGGCAGGCCTCTCTAGGAAATGAGGAATTTGAATCCTTCCCTCCGTGTTATTATAATTTGGAAGATTAAAAATAAAACTTTTGAGTCAGAGCTATGGGGAAAAAGAATAACAGTCCTTTACTAGTAAATATAACAGGACAGACAAAAAACAACAGCAATTATAACAATAGTAGAACAGAACCAAGAACCCCGAGGGCAAATGGTGGAAGCTCTGGCACTGATGGCTGGAAGCCGGGCGCGGTGGACTGTCCTCCGCAGGCACGGGGTGTCCTCGGCAGGCAGAGGTGGCAGTGCCGGAGAAGCCGCAGCGGCGGGACCCGGTCTCACCCAAAATCCAGCAGGACAGCGAAGAAACTCTGAATTCCTGGGTACTCCAACAGATGATAGAATTCCCAGGACCAGACTCCTTCATTAACCGTGGACTCCAGCAGCCAGCCGTGGCGCGATCGGTGCTCCCCCCCGGAAGAAAAAAAGCCGCAAGATCCCCCCACCCTCAGCTCTCTCCGGGAGCTTTTTTCCCTCCCCCAAAACTAAGTTATCAGTTCTTTTGTTCAGGTTAAGCACTCAGCACTTAGTCTCCTAGCAACTTGGGAGGGGGGAAAAAATTCTACAGGAGACTTAACCCTCAACAACCAGGGAGCCTTTATCTGTGTCTGTCTCTCCCACGGTTCCTGCTCAATCAGGCCTAAGATACCAGGCTCCTTTATCAGTTACATTATACGCTGTTTCAATCCCCATAAAAGGTAAAAAGTTCAAATGTGAGGAAGACTACAAAAGTCTTCATCAAAGACCACCAGAAGACTGACAACCACCACAGAAGGAACTGAGGCATGCGCAAAAGCAACAAAATGTTATATAACCATGACACAGCTTTATGCAAATATGAGTATGCTAATTATATGTTGCAGGGCCTTCTTTTCCTCAGCAGGAGCAGCAGGCAGTTGGCTGGGGTGACTCGGTGCTTTCTCACTTTGGCAGGGTGTTAATGGCGGACTGGGGACCACACAGAGTGAAGCCACTCCGATCTTCCATGGTGCAGTGCTGTAGCTGGGGGCAGTCACTCCTGAAATTTGCCTCGAGGCAGTCCAAGACTACGGAACGTGTCTTCTCCAAAAAGGAAAAAAAAATAAAAAAGACAACCTGAAAGGGGAGCCTCCACCTGCTCTGCCTAAGCTCTATAGCAAAAACCAAGAACCAAGAGAGGCAAGAGAGTTGAGAGCAAACCAAAAAGCAACAGAGAGAGACTCTGTCCTGTTCTAATAAGTCAGCTGAGACTCCATTTTCTTCATGCATTCTTTATTCACATAACTAATTTTATACAGTTTTCACAGACCTTGTGTGCAACACCCATTTGCCGGTAGTTTTCTTACTGCTTCATTTATTGGTCAGAAGATGATTTGTGTGTACGTGCTAAGATTCAGGTTGCTTACATTTTTTCTTTGTGGGTTCTCATGGAACAGATCTAATATTTATGCAGGTGCACTTGTTTTTCTCCCCAAGAAGATTGTTGTGTTAACAAACTTCATACCCAAGACTGTTTTTGCATGGGAACTTGCAAACTGGACTTAGAAGAAGTCACAGGCTAGCTTTGGCAATTTAGCAGGGCAAGGCTCAATTTCATAAAACTTTTCTTTTCTAACATCTTTCACCTGTCTGCAACATCTCCCTCTTTTCATTGTTTTAAAAAAGGCTCCTGTGTTCTGATGTCAAAACAGCTCGCTCTGGTGAGGGTATTACCTCATCAAGGCTATCCCTGGTTATCTGTTAGGTACAGGATAAGATACATTAAAGACCAATTACAATCAACAAAACTAATTAAATCAAATCATGTCATTGACACAGGGTCTTGCAGCATGGGGAAACAAAAGATAATGTCCAATGTCTCTCAGGGACATAGAAATAATTGACAATTGTTGTGGGAAGAGATGGGATGGAGCTGAGCTGTGGACTGTGGGACAAGACTGCAGAAGCACATGGCAGCACAGAGAGGCTGTCTCTGCTGGACCCTGCAGGGAGAAGGTGTAACACAGCAGACCACTATGGGAGAGGAGCCTGCTGGAAGCTGACAGACAGGTGAATGGCACATGATCAACCCACAGAAGGACATTTAGAAAGCATATTGCTGATGTGGCAACATGGGATAGGTCACAAAGTGAGAATTACCATGCAAGAAAATACTGTGCCTTAAAAAAGTGTATAAAATCAGCTTGTTTCTTTTGAATAAATGATTCAAATTCCCTGCCGGTCTGGGTCAGTGTCTTAGATTATGTAACCTAGAAATGTGTATTCTATTTCATCTGTTGAAAGCTGGTTTTGGGAGATGTTCTATCCTTCTTTTGTAACCCCAGGGGGGAGAGGGGTGGATGCCTTCTGATAATGGCCCAGCCATTAAAACCAGGTGGGGCAGTGTTTCTTATCGCTTTCAACACCCCTCCATCCTCCAGGAGGACATCTTCTGATAATGGGCCATTAGGGCCCACCAATGACATGACACATTCCATCATCCCATTGTGAGATGCTCCACACAGTGGGGGAGGAGCCAACTGTTCCTTGCTAGATAAAAACTGGGACTGAAGGACACAAAGGATCTGTTTTTTCCACTGGATGCCCAGAGGAAGGCTGGACCCATCTCACCATCACTGGACTTTCTACAGGACCATCTCTACTCCACAGAACCACATCTGTTACTCTGGAAGGACTGCTTCCAACACCCTTACCAACATGGTGCCAGGTCATATCCCTGAATCTGTCAGGGTTTTTCCAGGATTTTTGTTAGCTTCCTTGTTTTTTTTTTTTTTTTTTTTGGTTTTTTTTTTTTTTTTTTGGTTTTAACTACTACATTTGTTTTTTCCTTTTTATTTTTAATATTCCTAGTAAAGAACTGTTACTCCTATTCCCATATCTTTGCCTGAGAGCCCCTAATTGCAAAATTATAATAATTTGGAGGGAAGGGGGTTTACATTCTCCATTCCAAGGGAGGCTCTAGCTTTCCTTGGCAGACAACTGTCTTTCAAAACCAAGCCAGTCAGTGTTGCGGTCACTTGCAAATGGTGCCCAAACAGGGAATGAAAGGCGACTAACAGTTGCTCTGGTGAGGACAACTAGGCTGAACTTTAAAAAGGGGCTAAAAAGAAGCCCAGGAGCTGAAAAGAAGCTCATGAGCTGAAAGGAAGCTCGTGGCACCAATTGACCTTTCCGCAGGATGGAGGGTAGCAGCCAAGAACCATGGGGAGTGGTGTTTCCCAGGAACAAAAGAAGGTCGCAGAGACATTGAAATGGATTTTGCAGAAACATGGCAGGAAAGTTGAGTCTACAGATTTAAACAGCTGGGCAAAAGACTGTGATCCAACTTTTGATAGTACCAATGTTTTTGACCCTCGGACATGGGATGCTGAAGGGATGCTTTGTGGGACTGTGTTAGGCAAGGCAGCACAGCGCTGGTGGAGCTTTTATGTTCGCAGCGGACTGTGTGCACCTTGCGCATGGTGCATGCAACATCCAATAACTGGAAAAAGAATGCTCATGGCACCACAACACCCGTGCAGGTTCTTCAGGAGCCCGCTCCTTTGTAGCCTGCTCCTTCAGCATGGACTACAACTGCACCCGTTCCTTCCACACTGCCGCTGCACGAGATGCAAGACTTTGACCATGAGTTTCTCGAGGCTCTGGGAGGAAAGCTGGAGGGTGGCCCCTGGTACCCCAATCTGTTTGCACTGGGAAGGCAGCCTGATATTTTCCCCCCAATCGGTGGGCAGCAGTGAGAAAACAGGCTGCTGCAAAAGGAAATACAGATTTATTGCACACTTTTCCAGCTCTTTACCAGCTCAACTAGCTACCTAGGTGGGAAAGCTTGACTTATGGCATCATGATAAAATCTTGGCATGTGTCCAGAGGAGAATGAGACACATGAAGATTTATCAAGTGTCTGAGTGATATGGAGGATGTTTATAAATATAAAAATACAGGATTTTAGAAGCAGCTTTTAGTGTTTTTGTAAAAGTAAAGAAACAGCTTGTACTAAGAACACATAGAAGATTAGTTATTAAGCTTAGTTGTTAGGTAGTTATTAAGTAGAAGTTATATAGGTAAGATGGATAATGTTGAAACTCAGCAAAGCAGGACCTAGGTATTTGTCAAAAATAGATAAAGCACAACTTTGTGGCTTGAATCCAGCAAGATCAAACTCCTAATTTTTGGCAAGAGCAAAGTGACCTGAAAAATAGCCAAACCTCCACCGCGCCTGCCCAGAAGCAAAGATCAACCTGAAGAAGATATCGGACTTCCTCACAAGACCCCAACTCACAACCACCTGGAGGCATGACAGCTAATTAGAATATGAAGCGAGAGAAGGCAAAGAATGGGTGGGTGGGGATGTGTGGGTTTGTGGGATCAATGTGTATTTAAACCTGGACCTTGTCTTGAGCAGGTATGCATGGTTTGGAGGAGATATCCCCCCGTGTGTCCCAGCTGGAAATAAAACATACCTGCTTTACAATTTCTAATTGTAAAGTCCTTATTCTATGCTTCATGAGGGTGTCCAGCACTTCTCAGAATAGCTTAATAATAGTGAGACAACTTCTCTGGACATGCCTTGTAAAATAAAAGGTTTTAATAAAAGAAGAAAATAATAAACATCAATAAACAAAGAAATGTAAGTCGAATGCAGTGTAGAGAGCAGTCTAACACTGGTAAGGCAGTCCCAAAATAGCAATTGAGCCCTTTGTGCAGTCCCTTTAGTACCCGATAGTCTGGGTGGGTTATTTGGCACCTGGCCCAATCAAATTGGCAACAGGTATTGAGGAACACTTACAAAGCCCAATCAGTGCTCCTGTGCTGGCACTGAGCCAATTACAATGAGAAGGCTATGGAAAATTTTAGTTTAACTTCCTTACATGTTCCAAGGTAAGCTGAAACTTTTCCCCTTATATAGAAACACCTGTTCGGGTGTGGGGGGTGCATTCCTACAGTGTCATTAAAGAGCTGAGCTGTTTTGCCACAGACAATGGCATCAGCACCCCATTCACTACTAGCCTCTTGGAAACTGTGGCGAACTCGTATAACTTGGCACCGCACGACTTTAGGCAAATAGCATGGCTTATGCTGATGAGTATACAATTCTCTGTCTAGATGTCGGAGTGGAGAGCTCTGCACTGTTCAAGCTATGGACAATTTATGGCAACCCTGGGGCACATTTTGCAACCTATCAGTACTGAAGCTCTTATGGGGGAGGGCCAATATGCACCAACTGTGGTACAGGCTCAACTGCCTGCGGAAGCTCTGGCAGTCAAAGGAGGTCGCTCTGCAGGCTTTTCATAAAGTGCCAGATGGTGGTCTCGCTACAGCCTCATTTGTTAACATAAGACAGGGAGCTGATGAACCTTTTATTATGTTTCTAGATAAGTTAAAAGCTGCCCTAGATAAGCAAATAGACAACGTCACCACATGAGAAATATTACTGAAGCAGTTAGCAGCGGAGAACGCAAACCCCAAATGCCAAAAGGTTTTACAGCCCCTGCGAAGCCCCCACTGTCACAGAAATGCTTAAGGGTTGTCAGGGAATTGGCACTGCTGGTCATAACATGACTTTGCTTTCTGAGGCTCCGTCTACGATGAGCGTTCGTTCTGGATTGAGTGTTTTTCATGTGGGAAGCCAGGTCACATGAGACGTGAATGCTGCCAGAACAAAAGAGGTTCTGGGGACTCAGGCATATGCACACATTTCCAGAAGGGACAGCACCATGTGAAACAATGCCAGTCAAGATTTAATAAAGAAGGGGGGCCTCCTAGCTACATCTATGGGCTCTCTGGGAAATTGCCAGTGGAGAGTGGCGGGGGGAGCCATGTGTGGATAGCAAATCGAGCCCTGCTGCACTCATCCCCACAAATGCCTTGCAAGTCCGGGCAGCAGGCGGCACCGCCATGGACCTGGCCTCTGCCATCACCGTAACTTCAGGACAGCAATGTGCACTGTTTGCCTTCAGATGTCTGGGGACTACTGTGCTGGGGGGTGCAGTGCACTTGTGATTGGTCGAGCATCGACCACAAAGCAGGGTTTGGGGTTTTTTTGTTCTGCCTAGACTCATAGATGGGGATTTTACTGAGGAGATTCAGATAATGGTTTTGGATCCCTGTACCCCTATGTCAAATTTCTGAAAGGTCACAAATTGCTCAACTTATTTCCATGTTAATCCCCCTGGTAGTTTTCCACCAGTTAGAGGTAACTGGCTTTGATTTCACTAGGCAGTTGCAGATCTTCTGGGCGCAATCACTTTCCAGTCATAGACCCACTCTCAAATGCAACAGCTTTCTCAGCGTGGCCAAGTCATTGGCCCCTGACAAGCTGCTAAAGGTTTAGCTGGGGTTAGAGGCCTCTCTATTCCAAGGCAGTGTCAATTTTGTCACAATAGAAGCCCCTGAAAGTCACATTTCCACTGTAAAACTTTATGTACTATCACTCCCTGTTACTTTGTAGGGACGAGACTGCCTTAGCCAATGGGGTCTCATGTTGGGAACAAATTCATCATAAGGACCACTGCTGAGCAGCATGTCCCAGTCCTCACCTGGATGACAGATCGTCTTGTGCAGTTGGACCAATGGCCCTTATTTCAGGAAAAGCTGCAGCATTTTCACTAGCTTGTACAAGAACAGCTGCCAGCTGGCCATATCATTCTGACAACCAACCCATGGAATGCTCCTGTTTCTATTATTCAGAAAAAGAGTGGAATACGGTGATTGCTGCATGATCTTAGAAAAATCAATGTTATTATACCTATGGGAACCCTACAGACAGGGCTACCGTCTCCTGCAATGTTGCCACAATCCTGGACCCTGAGAGTGATTGATTTAAAAGACTGGATTTTACTGTACCGCTTTGTGAACACGATGCCCCTTGATCTGCATTTTCTGTGCCTTCTATTAATACTGCTGAGCCCTATCAAACTGTTCAGCCTTTGCAGCTGCAATTGTTATCTCGAGTGTCCACCCTCAAAGATTTTCAAAAGCTCTTAGGAACAATTAATTGGGTACACCCTTTATTGGGTATTACAACTGAACAACTCTATGGCATCCCTGTCAGTTTTTATCTTAATGTTATTGAAAAAAAGTAGTTCATGGTTCTTCTGAACTAGTAGAATTAGCAGCTGTGGTTAGGGCTTTTGAAAAATTTCAAGATGAGTTTAGCATTGTTACTGACTGCTTATGTTGCAGGTATTGTGACAATAGAAGAAGCTTATATTAAAGAAGTAACTAACCCATTGCTCTTTTCTTTATCACTACATTTACATTTTGCAGTGCAGTTTTGTACAAAAAGATATTATATCCTACATGTATGTTCCCATACTGGTCTTCCTGGCCCCATCTCTGAAAGTAATGCCCATGCAGACCAGTCAGCTGGGGACGTTGTCATGTCAGATGTTTTTTCTTAGGCATGTCTGTCACATGGGTCTTTTCACCAAAGTCCAGCAGTTCTTTGAAAACAATTTCAGCTTACACACGAGCAAGCACAGCAAATAGTGCAAGCCTGTGCCAACTGTCAACAGCCTGCCCTCGGAGTTAATCCCCGGGGACTTCAAGCTCTAGAAATCTGACAGACTGATATTACACATATCCCTGAATTTGGTAAGTTAAAATGCTTTCATGTTACAATTAATACCTTTTTGACATGTATTTTTACCTCCACACATACGAGTGAATGTGCAGATGTCCAGCATCATTTTTTGTCTGCTTTTGCAGCCCTTGGAGTACCTGTATCCATAAAGACTGATAATGGGCTGGCCTATTGTGGTGGTTTCAGGCAGATTTTGGGAGAAACCCTCCCACGGGGCCCCCCTCCCCTCCTCTAACCGGTTCGGGAAAAAAGATTTCCTCAGAGAGAAGTGGAAAAAACCTGTTTATTAAACAGGCAAAGAACTCCCAGCACAATACTCAATGACAAGAGCTTCGTGCCGCTTACGGAGGGATAACAAACTTAAAGAAAGTCTCCTCTTGAGGGTCGTCACTGTGCTCCACCGCTCCGTCTCCGCTGACGTTGGGAGAAAAGGAGATGTGCAGGGCTGGTCTTGGTGGGGTGGGTCCCCTGTGGAGGCTCCCGGTGCTTCCCCAGGTCCTTAGTCTGGGGAGGTTGGAACAGTTCTGAGGAGAGGGCAAAAAAAAGCAAAAAGGAAGGAAAAAAAGGACAAAAAAAAGAAAAAGAAAAAAAAGGCAAAAAGCTTCAGCTATTCTACAGCGTTTAACTACACTAGCACTAAACTAACTAACTGCCGGGGAAAAAACAACAGAGCTTTCGTTTTGCCGTGTTCCACCTCCCCCGCTTCAAGGTCACTTTGATGAGCAGAGTTTTCCTGGGGAAAAACAAACCGTGCTTGCCCTCCCCCCTGCACCCAACAGACGATTGGGGATACACAGTCACCTCAGGACATCTTCCACCCCTTATCTCCATATCGTCGACTTACAGACAGAACTAATGTATATTCCACATAAAACTTCTATCCATTCTCCCCACAAAAAAAAAAGAATACAAGCAATACCCATCATGCTCCTGTCACGTTCCACACTGAGCCACTGAATCCAGGCCCCAGGCTGCAGGGCAGAAGGATTCCTCTCACACTTACTCATACCTTCAACACTTGCTCATATTTTCAACACTTAACACATACCCTCTCACTTACACATTTCCTTCTATTTCATTCTGTGTGGTTTAATGTACAGACAATGGCAATAGCATTCAGCAGTCAGTGATGTTTGTAAATGATTCTCACCCAACAATCAGATCTCCCTGAGGTACACATCGTGTTGTTCCATTTTTCTGCATTATCCACCATGTGCAACCTGGTCCCTGAGCAAAGACAACCCCACGAATGGGTTTGTCTGTACTTGAGGCAGACTTGATCCACACTGTCTTCCCTAACAGACCTCTGGCATGCACCACTGGGACTTTATCTCCATCTATTGTATGCAGAGGCTCAGCGTGCGCAGGGCCTGCTCGGTTGGTGGAGCCTTGGGTGTTGACCAACCAGGTGGCCTTTGCCAAATGCTGCTCCTAATTCTTGAAAGATCTCCCACCCAATGCTTTCAACTGGGTTTTTAACAATGCATTGTGCCTCTCCTCTTTGCCTGCAGCGGGTGCATGGTAGGGAATATGGTACACCCAATCAATGCCATGTTCCCTAGCCCAGGTGTTAATAAGGCTGTTCTTGAAATGAGTCCCGTTGTCTGACTCAATTCTCTTGGGGGTACCATGCCTCTACAGGACTTGCTTTTCAAGGCCCAGGATGGTGTTTCGGGCAGTAGCATGGGGCACAGGGTAGGTCTCCAGCCACCCCGTGGTGGCTTCCACCATTGTGAGCACGTAGCGCTTGCCTTGGCGGGTTTGGGGAAGGGTGATGTAGTCAATCTGCCAGGCTTCCCCATACTTATACTTGGACCATCGCCCACCATACCATAGCAGCTTCACCCGCTTGGCCTGCTTGATGGCAGCACACGTCTCACAGTTGTTGATAACCTGAGAAATACTGTCCAAGGTTAGATCCACCCCTCGGTCTCGGGCCCACTTATAGGTGGCATCTCTGCCCTGATGGCCTGAGGCATCATGGGCCCATCGAGCTAAAAACAACTCTCCCTTGTGTTCCCAATCTAAATCAATCTTTGACACTTCTATTTTTGCTGCCCGATCTACCTGCTCGTTGTTTCGATGCTCTTCATTAGCTCTACTCTTGGGGATGTGGGCATCTACGTGGTGGACTTTCACAGGTAGTCTCTCTACCCTGGTAGCAATGTCTTTCCACTCTTTAGCAGCCTAAATTGGTTTCCCTCCACGCTGCCAATTAGCCTCTTTCCACCTCTTCAGCTATCCCCACAGAGCATTGGCTACCATCCATGAATCGGTATAGAGGTAGAGCCTCGGCCACCCCTCTCTTTCAGCAATATCCAAGGCCAATTGAACAGCCTTGAGTTCTGCAAGTTGACTTGATCCACCCTCTCCTTCAGTGGCCTCAGCAACCTGTTGTGTGGGGCTCCACACGGCTGCTTTCCACTTCCGGTTCATCCTTACAATAGGACAGGAACCGTCAGTGAAAAGGGCATAATGTGTCTCCTCTGCTGGCAATTGGTTGTATGGTGGAGCCTCATCAGTCCGTGTCACTTGCTCTTGTTCTTCATCTGTGAGGTGTTACCTCCACTGAGGCGTAGCGACCTGGTTCCAGGAACGACACGGCAGCCACACCCAGGCTGCTCGGACCACCAGCTCACAGACACCAGTGTGGTGGACGGCTAATGGCGTTTATTAACTGGTTACATGGAGTTATAAAACCTCTGTTTGCTACATCACCTCCGTCTGCTTACGTTACAAGTTAGGTATTGCTTACCTTATCAAGGACACTAACCAACTAAGAGTTGAGGGAGGGGTTCTGTCTGCCTGTACAACGCGATATCTTCCGACCACCTGTCCCTAATCTCCCACATTTCCCCCCCCCTCCCATGACTAAGTAAAAAAGTATAAAAGTATAAATGTTATAAAAGTATAAATGTCATAAAAATACAAAAGCTGTTAAAGTTAGTATAATAGGATACAAAAATAATATAAAATGTTAGTAACAAGCGCACTTCACAGTAATTGCAGGCGTTCGACAAATAGGATGTCGACTTTCTCTAAACGGCTTCTAACAAACGACACTAACTTGTTCAAAATGCAAGGCCCAAAAATCAGTGTCAGGAGTATCATGGTGAGAGGGCCTATTAAGGTGGGAACAAAGGGTGGCTAGCCATGGGGACTGATTGAACCATGACTCGAACCATCCTTGTTGGGCCTCTCTCTCTCTCTTTCTCTGGGCTAGTCTTCCTCTCAGTTTGGCCATGGAGTCTCGCACGACTCCGGTATGGTCTGCATAAAAACAGCATTCTTCTCTCAAGGCGGCACACAGGCCTCCTTGCTGCATGAGCAAGAGGTCCAGTCCTCGCCTGTTCTGCAGGACGACTTCTGAAAGCGAGGAGATAGATCTTTCCAGAGAGGAGATGGATTTTTCAATTCTCAGTAAGTCTTCGTCAATTGTCATTTGCAGCTGAGAAAGTCTTTGATGTTGGGTCATGAGAGCTGAAACACCTGTGGCTGTGCCAGTGGCTCCTAGGCCAAGGAGCATTGCAATGGTTATACCTGTTATTACTTCTCTTTTGCGGAGCAGGATGGTTTCTTCTAAAAAGCGATACATTTCTTGGTGATACAGGACTCTAGGAACAATCAGAACTTGGACACAAAAGTCAGCAAGGTTATTGAGTTTGCTAAGGTACACACAGGGGATTATTCCGATTTGTTGACAGACCCACATTCCTGATAGGAACGGAACTGCCCACTTGTCAGTCTTTCGACTAGGTTGGATGAACTCAGTACAGATATTTCCCATCTGCTTTGCTACGGTTACACTGCCAAAGCATTTGCCTCGGCCTGTGACTTGACTCAGGGTAATTTCCCTCCAGGGGGTGTCCCACTTACGGTTGTGTGGATTGTTTGCTGCAGAATATTCGAAAGGAGCATAAAGGGCGACACCCTCATAAAAAGGAGGTTCTGCGTTATAACATAACCAGCATGATTTTGTAAAGTTCGGATTGGATTGGTTCAACGACAAAAAGGTAGCATTTAACACACTAAGAAACAGATTGTAAGGATCTGACTTAGGTTTTTGGTAGATAGCTAAAGGACTGAATGAAGAGGAGGTGCCAGATGTGGCCTCTCTCCTGTGTCTGCATGCTGTGAGAATCTGATAGGGTCTAATTGATCGGGGTACTGAAGGTAGGAGTCTGATAATTTTCACGTTCGCTCAATTTACATGCTTGGCTGCACTTAAAGCATGCCATTTTTATCTTCTTCCAGTCTGTGAGAGGAGTTCGTTCTTTTTCTGACTTCCCCTCAACCCAAGTAGAAACATTGTTGTTACTGATTTTATATACTGTTACTGCTTCTTTGTCGGAGCCGGAGCCAGAGCCAGCAGCAGAGGACTGGCTGTCCCAGTCCCAGCTGAAGTCCGAATCAGAGCCAGAAGTCGACTGACTGGCTGCTTCCGGGCTCTGGACCCTTTTGGCCAGGCTCCGGACCCTTTTGGCTGGGCTCCGACCCTGCCCCTTTCCCTCAGGGCTGGGCCACTCCTTCCCTCTGGGCCCCCACCCCTTTCTCTTGGGGCTGAGCCGCCCCCTGCACCTGCGCTCCCCCCACCTCCTGCTTTGGGAGCTTCTTGCCTTAGAAAAACGTGCTTTTTGGCAAAGATTAGCTTCAGTTCTCTCTTTGCGCTCTCCTCCCTCTTTCTGCTCGCGGGCCCCCGCGTTAGCAAACGAGCTCTCTTTGTTTTCGTTGGCAATGAGCCCATTATCTAAATGACCTTCTTTGTTTTCTGTAGTATAGTTGCTGCTTTCCCTCTCGTATTCAGCGCTATCTTGCGGCGCATAAGGTGGAGGTCCCTCCCCCGCTTTTCCAGCATTCCTAGCTTCTTCAGCTAGACCGTTGTAAAATGACTGCATCTGTTTTATCTCCTCAGCGAGCGACCTTGAGCTTGGAGGCTTTGAAGCGAGCTCTTGGCCTCTCGAGCTTCTGCATTCGGCAGAACCGACCCCATCAACACTCTGAACATTATCACTAACATTCAGACTACATTCTTTTACACTCTGAAAATTCTCAACAACAGTTCCCTCTGAGAAAGTTTGTGTCACTGCTGCGATACCCAATTGGGGGGAAACCTTTAAACAATTTCGGGCAGCTCACCAGGTGTCCTGTTCCTGCAAAGCCTTCTGCAGCGCATCTATGACCCTTCCCCATGCCTTAAGATTTTTCCCCGAGCCGGAAGACATTGTGTCTTCGGCAAGAGCCTTAGTACATTGATCCCAAATATCTGGGTGGAGGATATCCACCAGTCTATCAATAATACTAAGTTGCAAAAGCCTCGTCACTGCGAGGGTAAAATCTTTTGCTTTACAATCAATTCCCCACTGCTTATGAATCTGTGAAACGACCTTCATGAGAGCTTCCATCCTCTGCGTGGGTCCGGAGGCGTCTCTCCCGCTGAGCTGGCCCCGCCGCTCGGCCGTCGTTCACCCGTCCAGGCGACTCCCGTTCTCCCGGGCAACTCCCGGGGTTTCGGCACCACTTGTTACCTCCGCTGAGGCGTAGCGACCTGGTTCCAGGAACGACACGGCAGCCACACCCAGGCTGCTCGGACCACCAGCTCACAGACACCAGTGTGGTGGATGGCTAATGGCGTTTATTAACTGGTTACATGGAGTTATAAAACCTCTGTTTGCTACATCACTTCCGTCTGCTTACGTTACAGGTTAGGTGTTGCTTACCTTATCAAGGACACTAACCAACTAAGTATTGAGGGAGGGGTTCTGTCTGCCCGAACAACGCGATATCTTCTGACCGCCTGTCCCTAATCTCCCACAGTGAGGCCAAAATTTTCACCCTCAGGCCAATTGGTAATTATTTCTTAAATCCCAGGGCGATTCAGTTTACTCATACGGGCGCGCTGCGTAATAAGAGCAATCCACTTGCTCCATGTGGCATCAGTGGCATGATGGGTGGAGGGAACCTCCCCTTTGAACATCCACCCTAGCACAGGCAGTCAAGGTGCCAGGAGGAGTTGCGTCTCTGTACCAATCACCTCCAAAGCGGCTTGAACTCCTTCATAGGCTGCTAAGATTTCCTTCTCAGTTGGGGTGTAATTGGCTTCAGACCTTCTGTAACTTTGGCTCCAGAATCCCAGTGGTCGGCCTTGAGTCTCACTAGGCACTTTCTGCCAAAGGCTCCAGGACAGGCCATTGTTCCCGGCTGCTGAGTAGAGCACGTTCTTCACATCTGGTCCCATCCTGACTGGGCCAAGGGCCACTGCATGAGCGATCTCCTGCTTGATCTGGGCAAAAGCTTGCTGCTGCTCAGGGCCCCAGTGGAAATTGTTCTTTTTGAGGGTGACCAGGTAAAGAGGGCTCACAATCTGACTATACTGGGGAATATGCATCCTCCAGAAACCTATAGCACCTAGGAAAGCTTGTGTCTCCTTCTTATTGGTTGGTGGAGACATCGCTGTATTCTTGTTGATGACCTCAGTGGGAATCTGCCGCCGTCCATCTTGCCACTTTACTCCCAGGAACTGGATCTCACGAGCTTGTCCCTTAACTTTACTCTTCTTGATAGCGAAACCAGCTTCCAGGAGGATCTGGATGATTTTCTTTCCCTTCTCAAACACTTCTGCTGCTGTGTTCCCCCACACAATGATGTCATCAATATACTGTAGATGTTCTGGAGCCTCACCCTTTTCTAGCGCAGTCTGGATCAGTCCATGGCAGATAGTGGGGCTGTGTTTTTACTTTTGGGGCAATCGGTTTTAGGTGTACTGCACTCCCCTCCATGTGAAGGCAAACTGAGGCCTGCATTCTGCTGCCAAAGGAATGGAGAAAAATGCATTGGCAATATCAATTGTGGCATACCATTTTGCTGCCTTGGACTCCAGCTCGTACTGGAGCTCCAACATGTCTGGCACGGCAGCGCTCAGTGGCGGTGTCACCTCATTCAATGCACGGTAGTCCACAGTCAATCTCCATTCTCTTTCAGATTTACGCACAGGCCAGATGGGGCTGTTGAAGGGTGAGTGGGTTTTACTAACCACCCCTTGGCTCTCCAGCTCTTGAATCATCTTATGGATGGGAATCACAGCATCTCGAGTTGTCCTATACTGTCAGCGGTGCACTATAGAAGTGGCAATTGGTACCCGTTGCTCTTGTACTTTCAGGAGTCCTACTGCAGATGGATTCTCCGACAGTCCAGGCAAGGTGTTCAGTTGCCGGATGCCCTCTGTTACTACAGCCGCTATCCCGAATGCCCACCTGAGTCCTTTCGGGTCTTTGAAATACCCACTTCGGAGGTAATCTATACCCAAAATGCATGGGGCCTCTGGGCCAGTCACAATAGGGTGTTTCTCCCACTCCTTTCCAGTTAGGCTCACATCTGCTTCCACTAAAGTAAAATCTTGTGATCCCCCTGTCATGCCAGCAATAGAGGGAGATTCTGCCCCTACATGTCTTGATGGCATTAATGTGCACTGCGCACCAGTATCAACCAAGGCCTCATATTTTTGTGGTTCTGATGTGCCAGGCCAACGAATCCACACAGTCCAAAACACACGGTTTTCCCTAGCCTCTACCTGGCTAGAGGCAGGGCCCCTCTAAGCCTGGTAATCCTTCTTTCCTTGAGCATATGTCTTAGAGGTTCCTTCAAGGGGGTCGGACATGTCATCATCGTCATACCTGACAGTTCGGCTACGGGCAACTGGAGCCGCTTCCCTTTTGGTGGAACTCCCTCTTTGAGTCTTGACTTCCTTCAATTCACGCACCCGTTGTGCCAGGGCAGCCGTAGATTTTCCATCCCATCTGTTCATATTTTCTCTGCAATCCCGCAGGAAGAACCACAGCTCAGCACGTGGAGGGTATCCTCTCTCCCTAGCCGGGGAGCGTCTATGTTGGGTACCAGAATCTCTGATCTGTACTGCTGAGATTTGGAGAAGGTCCTCTCTAATCTCCTCCCTGAGTTTCTTATGATTCTCATCTATCTTATCCTCTAGTTTCTGTAGACGTGTTTCTACAGCTGCAATTCTGGCGTGTGTTGGGCTATGCACAGCATCTGCATATGCTCGGAGCTTCTTCGCCATATCAAGCACAGTCTCCTCCATGTCCTCCCGCTTCATTACTGCTAAAGCAGAAGCGTATTCTAATGGCCTGAGTCGTATAAGTTTTCGCCACATCACAGATGTACGTGATACCAAGTCTGGGTTCCTAGTGTTTATATCATCTGAGAAAACCATCTCTGCCACTGCCATTTATCTCAAGCGTTGAATCCCTTGTTCTATGGTCTTCCATGGGGTTTGCTGCATATAGAGATCATCTGCACACAAGTATCTTTCTGCCACGCTTCCTAGGACCCGTATCCAGAGACTGCAAGGACTAGCCTCTCTCATCATCTCCTGGTCGATGACTGGATCATGTGACAGGGATCCCAGATGCCTTGCTTCAGTGCTGTCTAGAATTGTAGCCTCGCCTGCAGCATCCCAAAGACGGACTAACCAACTGATTATAGATTCATCAGGTTGTCGCCGGTAATCTTTTCTTAGGTCCCGAAGGTCCTTCAGGGAAAAGGAATCAATATTTGCTTCTGATCCTGTGCTAGAAGCTTTGGCTTCTGATTTTGGTGAAGGTCTTTTTCTTGGGTCATCATCGTCCACTGGTCGATCGGTTTTGACTGTGTGCTTCTTTGCCGGAGCAACTGCCAGGGGCTTAGGCTTACTGTCTGCTTTAGCTGCCAACTCAGGCTCAGGTTCTAGTTTAGCTGCTGGCTTCATAACTGGGGTGTTGGCTGTAGCCTGAGTGACTGGGGTGGCTGTTGATTTGTATCCCTTCCCCCCTGCCTCTGTCTGATGGCCTACAGTCTCTAGCAATGTGCGATAAGCATATGCCAGGGCCCAGCTTACTGCAGCCATCTTTTCCCCCTTAGAGCCATCATGGTACCTCTCTTTCAGGTATTTCCCCAGCTCCACTGGATTCTGAATTTGTTCCCGTGGAAAATCCCAGACTACAGGGTCAGAGAATTCCTTGAGGAGTTGGCCCATATCCTCCCATTCTCCACACCACTCAGGATTTCCTCTGCCTGGGTCAGGAATTTCATCAGCCCCTCTAGAAATCTCAGCCCATATTCTAGAGAAGCTGCAGACTGTATAGAGGAGGCTTACCAGATGACATACCAGAAAGATGGTCTCTTTAACACTCAGGGGAAACTCAACATTTTCCAACAATGATTTAACCGATTCAGAGGAGAAGAAGGAAACGAAAGACTGCAACGCTTCATCCTCTGCTCCTCCTCCCACAAACAGGGTGAATAACTATAACCATGACTCATACATAGTAGGAAAAGATCTCAGCACCTTTATAAACTTCCTACAAATTATTATGATTAAACCAAGGCCAATAGCTACTCTAATCCGCGTCCCTCTACTGTAAAAACTGCGTATTAATGACAATATTGGGGCTATCTCTGGATATGCAAATAAACCTAAGGACCACAAAGGTATTAAGACCTCAAAGAAGCCTAAGGATCCACAACACATCAAGACCCCCACCCCAAAAGACATGAGGTCAAACAGCATAGTTACTGACTGCTAAATACTAATCAGTACAGGGTTTTTCCACTCTCTCGAGCCCCACATTGGGCACCAATAAGTTTGTGGTGGTTTCAGGCAGATTTTGGGAGAAACCCTCCCACGGGGCCCCCTCCCCTCCTCCAACCGGTTCGGGAAAAAATATTTCCTCAGAGAGAAGTGGAAAAAACCTGTTTATTAAACAGGCAAAGAACTCCCAGCACAATACTCGATGACAAGAGCTTCGTGCCGCTTACGGAGGGATAACAAACTTAAAGAAAGTCTCCTCTTGAGGGTCGTCACTGTGCTCCACCGCTCCGTCTCCGCTGACGTTGGGAGAAAAGGAGATGTGCAGGGCTGCTCTTGGTGGGGTGGGTCCCCGGTGGAGGCCCCCGGTGCTTCTCCAGGTTCTTAGTCTGGAGAGGTTGGAACAGTTCCGAGGAGAGGGCAAAAAAAAAGCAAAAAGGAAGGAAAAAAAGGACAAAAAAAGAAAAAGAAAAAAAAGGCAAAAAGCTTCAGCTATTCTACAGCGTCTAACTACACTAGCACTAAACTAACTAACTGCCGGGGAAAAAACAACAGAGCTTCTTTTGTCTTGCCGTGTTCCACCTCCCCCGCTTCAAGGTCACTCCGATGAGCAGAGCTTTCCTGGGGAAAAACAAACCGCGCTTGCCCTCCCCCTCTGCACCCAACAGACGATTGGGGATACACAGTCACCCCAGGACACCTATGCATCCAGATAGCTGACTTTTTTCATTTGTGGAGGGTGCACCATGTCACAGATATTCCACATTCCCATACAGGTCAAGTCATTGTTAAATGGACCCATAGCACTCTCGAGTCCATGTTAAAACAAAAAAGAGGGAGTGCAGGAATGGGATATACCTCCCATGAAGGAATAGAGAAAGCCCTACATGTTCTTAATTTTTTAAATCACATTCAGAACAACCAAACCCCATCCAACAACATTTTGGTGAATCACAGGCTTTTAGAAAAACCTAAGGTACTTGTTAGGAATCTTGTAAGTAGAAAATGGGAAGGCCCCTTTCTGTTGATAACCTGAGGGCAAGGATATGCTTGTGTTTCCACACATTCTGGTCCAATATGGGTACCTGCAAGAGTGGTCCGACCAGCCCTGTACACTCCAGCTTCATAATCAGCTTGAGGGGAAGATAAACTCTTTCTGAAGTCATGTTTCTGATACTAATAAAAGTTTTTAGGAAATTTTGTAGGTATTTTAGGGAAACCTTCTCAGTCAAGGCTTGAGGCTCTGGCCAAGCCCTAGCCCTGGCTGACAGGGGATTATATCATCAGACCCAGGTGTTTCTGTCATAAAAGTGTTATCAAGTCACTTTGACTTGCCAGTCTGATCTTAAAAAAGCTGGACCCTCTTTCAAGGTAAACTTGGAAGCCTTTCCCAGGAAAGGCTCTCCAAGTCTTCATTGTGAAATGGGACTCCCCAGCAATTGCAGACTCTGAGTGATGGTAAAGGTTTTAGACAATTTAAAGTTGTTTCTCAAGGTTCTCTGTTTGATCAGTCTCCAGTCATGGGAAGATGTGTGCAGTTACCAGTTACTGGGTGTTTTTATGCATCCCCCTGTTCATAGGAAAGATATTGTATTTGTGAGGAATGGGGCTTGTTTGGTTCGGATGGTGGGCCAAATATGTTCTAATGTTAGAAGTGTTTTGTTTCATGATTCTTGTTTGTATAAAACAAAAAAGAGGGAGTTGTGGGAAGAGATGGGATGGAGTTGAGCTGTGGAACCAGCCTGCAGAAGCACAAGGCAGCACAGAGAGGCTGTCTCTGCCAGACCCTGGGGGGAGGAGGTGTCACACAGCAGACCCCTATGGGAGAGGAGCCTGCTGGAAGCTGACAGGTGAACAGCACATGATCACCCCATAGAAGGACATTTAGAAAGCGTGTTGCTGATGTGGCAACATGGGCTAGGTCACATAGTGAGATTACCGTGTAAGGAAATACTGTGCCTTGAAAAAGTATATAAAATCAGCTCGTTTCTTTTGAATAAATGATTCATATTCCCTGCCGGTCTGGGTCCATGTCGCAGTCACTCACACATTGTTCTAAAGTCCGACTAGATAAGACTCAGGAATCATGTTGTTTAGGTAAGGTGAAGTCCATTAGCTGGAAATGTTGACCTTGACATCACTGAATGCCCTTTTTGGGAGCCTGGAACAGGGAATAGCTGAAGAAGGTTAGTAAGAACACAATACCATGATGATGACATGAGGCCTCTGTTGGCAGGCTACCTCTGTAAATCTCCAGACACAGCTATGTTCTGGCAGTCCTACTTATGTTCCTGTTTTGGCCACGAAGACTGGATGGTGATTAAGTCATTTTGCACTGGGCCTCATTTTCTTGGAGGCAATTGATGTCTGATCAAATGAATAGATGACTACTTTGAACCTGCTGATGATAAACACATGTGTATCTTCTCCTTAAATTAGTGAATTAGTTAAGCCTTGTCATTGCACATGCCCTTGAGGATCCTTAACTAAAACCCTTTAAAAATTTTTCTCTGTAAATATTGCATTATTCAGACTTCTTTATGAGCTAATTTCCCCTTTTTGTTTTAAAAATAGCATGCATGACTCTTGCTATGAACATGAAGGGAACAACAAGTCAAAACAATCTATGTAGTGAAACCAGAAACTTACATCAACCAGGAATAATTCAGATACGACAATCATGAATGTTTCAGATAATAGACATAATCACCAACACATGTGAAATTGGGTAATTAGCAATCTCTGAAATACTGTACCATCACCCCAGAGTGTGCAAACAGCTGGCAAACCTTGATTCAATGAGGACTTGGATAATTATTTCCAAATAATAATTCCCAAGGTCACTTTAAAAATAGGTTCAGCTGTCATGTATAGAGGGTCAAATTGCAAAGTCAAAGTGACTCGAATCTACTTTGGATGCGGAAAACATCTGGGTCTGTTGGCAAATTCCCCATCCAGGTAGAGCCAAGGCCTGGCCCCTGCCTAAGCTCTAACCGGGAGGGAATTCTCTAAACATGTTTTAAAACAAGGCTCTTAAGAATAGCAGTTATGCGTAAAGGTTTTAGGGTTAAAGATTAATCAAACAACCTAGTAGCTGGTTTCCTCTGAAATTTTCCTTAGGATAGAGATGCTTCAAACACAGCAAACTGCTGGAGTGCTTCTGTAATAGGAACTGGGACTGCATCTGATTACTAAGAGTAAAGGTCACAATACCATCAGTTCAGAGGAGGCTTCCGATGAAGCTCAGATGTCGTTTCTTGGAACTCTGAAAAATACTTAAAAATCATGAGACAGCGCTGGGTCAAACCATAGAGCCAGTTCTGGGATCAGCCAGAGAGATAGTCTGGACAAAGGAGACACATGCAGCTAGAAAACAAAAAAGAAAGATCCTGAAATGACACATCTTGTAGATAATTACACAAAGAGATGGTAAAGCATATGAAAAGCCAGCTACAAATACAGTAATATTAACTTATGAATAACACCTAGAATAACACCTATTATAAAATCAGTGAATTCATGCTATGTAATCAATATTGTTACAGCAGACTTCGCATTTGAGATAGAAATGGGTAGACACAGACTCTTGTTCAACACCGTGAAAAGGTCCCAGTTTATTCTTCCTCAACTACAGCCATCCTGTACTTAGTTACCCACTGACTTTGACTGCAGCAAACTCCCACTGTAGGTGTCTTTTGCAGACTGACTGCTGGTTAGTTCCTACTAGACTATGACTACAAGTATTTCCTCGCAGCTTCTGACTGTAGGCTTTCACCTAGCTTGACTTTGCAAGCTCCCAGTGCACGGTCCAACTACAGACCCAGACTGATCTCACAGCAGATTCCTCACAGCAGCAAGCCTCTCTCCCATTTGGTCAGTCCTCCAGTCTTTCCAAATCATTCCTTCAGTACCCTAAGTTCCTTCTTCCTCAGTATCTTCCCCTGACTAGCCAACCTATCCTTTTAATCTCTCTCATAACACAGCTGTGACTTATCAGGTTCAAGGTAATCTGTAATTCTTTCTCCTAAAAATTTATCAGATGTAACTATCTGAAAAAGTTAACATTTTCCAAACATGTCTGTATCTATGACAGCAAAATGAAACAAAAGAAAGTACTGAACAGCTTACTAGTAAAATCTATAACTCAGATTAAATAATACTCATAGTATAAATTAATTTGACAGAAATAAAGTTCAACAAAAACTCAATAGAACTCAGCCCCAAAAGGATTTCAAATTAATAAAATGTAACTCCATTATCACCTTAGTAGAACAAAAAGCACACTTAAGAGAACTCAGAGTTAATCACTATTAATACTGAACAAAACTTGATCCATATAAAACTGGAATACAACATTGTCCAAACTTAGTAATACTTAAACTTAACAGAAATGAAATCTACCAAAATTAACTTAATTAAAACTTAGCCTTACTTAACAGAACATAACTGAGCTTTATAATATTGGACTTTAAAAAAACTAAAAATTAATAACCTTAAAAGTTATAGATATGACAAGATGTAGCTTATTCTAATGCTATTAATACAAAAAGACAATGAAAAAGTGAACAATCCGTAACTGAAATAACACCATGATGGTGCACTGGAGGGATTAAATGTTGCAACAAGCATATCAGAATTATAAGCAATTTGATTATGAGAAAAATACATCGTAACCGCAAATTTCATGGAAACAGAAATTCATTAAGACCTTTTAAAGTGAAGGGTTACTGAACCAAAAAACATATAATAACATGCAACTTGGCAGACTTCTGAACAGCCTAGCAGCTTCTTGTGGTTGTATTTTGTGTAATTTCATCTGGCAAATTTGTTAGCATTCCTGTTTTGATTGGATTATGTAACCTAGAAAAGTGTATTCTATTTCATCTGTTGAAAGCTGGGTTTTTTTGGGAGATGTTTTGTCCTTCTCTTCTAACTCCAGGGGGGAAGGAGGAGGATGCCTCCTGATAATGGCCCAGCCATTAAAACCAGGTGGGGCAGTGTTTATCTCTTTCAACATCCCTCCATCCTCTAGGGGGACATCTGATAATGGGCCATTAGGGCCCACCAATGATATGACAGGACACATTCCATCATCCCATTGTGAGATCCTCCACCCAGTGGGGGAGGAGCCAGCTGTTTCCAGCTAGATAAAAACTGGGACTGAAGGACACAAGGTATCCAGTTTTTCCACTGGATCCCAGAGGAAGACTGGACCATCTTGCCACCACTGGACTTTCTACAGGACCATCTCTACCCCAGAGAACCACATCTATTACTCCAGGAGGACTTATTTGGACTGCTTCCAACACCCTTACCAACATGGTGCCAGGTCATATCCCTGAGTCTGTCAGGGTTTTTTCCAGGATTTTTGTTAGCTTCCTTGCTTGTTTTTTTATTTTTTTTTTTTAACTACTACATTTGTTTTTTCCTTTTTCTTTTTAATATTCCTAGTAAAGAACTGTTACTTCTATTTACCATATCTTTGCCTGAGAGCCCCTAATTGCAAAATTATAATAATTTGGAGGGAAGGGGGTTTACATTCTCCATTCCAAGGGAGGCTCTAGCTTTCCTTGGCAGACAACTGTCTTTCAAAACCAAGACACTGTTCAAGAAATCAGATCATGTCATTAGTGTGATATATGACCTAAAGTTAATTCATGTTGTGATGTGTAATTAATCCACAATAAAATGTAATAATATGCAATGTAAAATTGATCTGCATTCAGTCTAAGTTGAGATCAGTAAGCCTAAAAGTATGTTTAGGGTTAACTAAGACTAAAACTGCATGGAGGGACACGAGGGTTGGGGGAAAGAGGAATTCCTGCCGGGAACCGCTTCGGGATAACCAAACAAAAAGGGCTAAGAGAACGGAAAATGGGAGATGAGCGTGCTAATGATCGAATGATTAGAATCAAATCGGTATCTTATCTGTTCCGGCCCAAATTGACATTTCCAAACCTTCTCCGGACACGGCAATCATGGCATTGTTCCACTCTGAGAATCCATTCAACGAACTCCGGACCTGAACATGAATACCTAATGAAGCTACCAAGACGCACGAGTCCTACGGTCTCTGTCCACTTTCAGCGGAAGACTGTATAAAAACCAGCAATGATGAACGCAATTTGTGAACGGAGGGGGTGGCGGGCTGACAGAGTCCGTTACCGCGTTCACCCAGTGCCGAAACCCCGGGATTCGACGCTGTCCCTTTTAATTGTGGCTATTGGAGACTGAGTTTAAGTCTCAAAATAAAATTCTAAATTTTGATTCACGGAATTTTGGCTTGGCGATTTATTACAACGAGTCTTCACAAATAATAAGGCACTGCTTTAACGGCTTTCAATCTCTCCAGTAACCATAAAACTGTAAAAAAATTAGAATTCAGTCAGAAAACCAAATTAACTTTTAAAAACCCCATATCAACACGTTTTCAAGGCATACAAACAATATGATGTAAAACTTCATTAAAGAGAGGTAGGCAGAGATCGTCCCTACAAATGCCGGGGGGAGTTTTCGTGCCGCTACAGGGAAAACCGCGCCGGAGCGTGGGGGTTATGCCGCCGCCGTGCAGAGGGACGAGGGGGGACCGCACCACCGCGCGCCGCAGAGGGGGGAGTGAGGCCGCCCGAAAAACGGGGAGGCGGGGGAAGGCGCCGCACTCCAAAGAAGGAAACCCCCGGCCGCCACTATCTTGCTGCCGCCGCCCAGGGAAGGGAAAAACAAAACACCGCTGCACTGTACCCATATCCACAGTAGGTCTCCTCGTTGAACAGCAATTAAACATAAGTCAGCCGGTCCCAAATGACGACCAGGCGCCACTCTGAAAAGGGTGGCCGAAACCCCGCCCGCGCCGCCGCTGCCGCCACCGCTATGGTGCCCGGATGGCCCACGCCGTGTCGGATCGGTGGGGGGTTGGGGAGTTCGCTTGGCCCGGCCCGCCACAGCCCTCCTGGGGCCACAGCATCTCCGTCCTCCCCCACAAAGACCCGCGGTGGAAAAGCGGAGGGGAAAAAAGCAACACAAAAAGACAACCTCTAAAAACCGCATACAGCAAGGAAAGAAAACACCAAAAGACAAACGCAGAAAAAGCTGAGGGAGCTTAAAGGGCTTGCAGGGAAGGGAAGGGTTTCTGTGCCGTCGCCGCCACGCCCACCAATAGTTCCGCTGCGGGGCCATCCCCGGCGGAGCCGCCACGTCTGTTAAAAAGGCCGCGCGTGGCATCAGGAGAGAAAGCAATTGGAGCTTTTAGCTCCGGAAAGGAGTTGTGTTGCAGGAAATGTTTTCCGCTTCCTGCCAGCTCCGGAGCCCGCACGTTCCGTGTGGAGCCGTAAACCGACCGGCGCCTGGGGGCTTGGGGATTTCTGGAGGACGAAACCCGCCCAGACGTCCGCCACGCCACCGCCCACCGCCCCCGCAGCTGCCGCGGCTCCCCAGAGAGCGGAAGCCGGCCACACCGCGCCGCCCATCCGCTCCATCTGGGAGGAAACAGTTGCGCCGGAATTATTTTGGAGGCGCATGCAACTAAGTTCCAGTTCCAGGCTCTTAGTTCTTTGTTCGGTACCCCATGCGGCAGCATGGTCTAGATAAAAGTGTTTAAAGACAGTCTTTGTTATAAATTGCACGACTCAAGATTTAGTCCCAATTAAAATTTTATTAATTACAGCAAGCGGGGCATAAGCAAATACAGCGCTGGGCGACAGGGGGTCTGCACCCCGCCAACTGCCGCACGGTTACGGTCTTTCAGTTCTGTTTTATACAGTTCTTTTCTTTTGTTATCGGTCGGTTTATCTTGTTGCTAGGAGACCATCTTCTATCTTCTGAAAACAGTTACAGTTCCTTCTCTTGGAACTCAAAAGCCTTGTTAAGCAATAGCACATGTGTCTAAAAAATCATGAGTCATGCTGTGTTTGCAAGCTTAAAGGTTCTCTTAAAAATGACGAGTCATCCTGTGTTTGCAAGTTTAAAGGTTCTCTTAAAAATGACGAGTCATCCTGTGTTTGCAAGTTCAATGAACAAAGCATTAACTTGTTACAGTCTTAAAGCGGCTACATTTTCTAAGACTATTTTTAACACCAAAAAAATAGCATTAAAAGGTAATTTTTCCATCGTTCGTGGGCAGAGGGAACAGAAAAGGGCAAAGGTCCCACAAACACAAGAGGCACCGACCGAAAGATCTCTGGAGCCCGCGGGGGGGGGGGGGGGGGGGGGGGGGGGGCGGTTGCCGCGGCAGCCATGGTCCTTTCAGCGAATTGTAATTTTTTTCAATGAATTTCTAATTAGATACCATGTAGGTAACGATTTTCTGCCTAGCATGTCTTCCCCTATCGCGCTGCCCACAAAAACCTGCCCCAACTTGTCCAACCTTTTGATAGTGAACCATGGTATTCTGCTAAGCTTAAAGAAATATGTTATAAATGAAATG